>NC_037670.1:133819123-134119123 GCF_003255815.1 Theropithecus gelada
CACTCAATTTAGAGAATGAAAAGAATCAATTAAATGCTGCCTCATTTGGGGGACATAGATATATGATTGAGATAATGGCTTTTTTGTTCTTGTAGAGTGGCTGCGTGTTGATAATCACTATTAAGCAGTTTGTACTTATTTTGCTCTTTTTAAATCTTATATTTTGTGGTTAGAATGACTTGAGTCACTGGTATGATATGTTTTATATAATACATTCTTAATCACAGGGATTTGAACCAATTTAAGAGTTGCAAATTTAAAATACCTATAGTAATATATTCATACAAAGCCTAATAAGTTTTGAATAAGATGCACATAATCTTTTTGACTGAAGAAACTAATATTTGAAATTTTATAACATGAAAATGTTTGAAACATTTCTACTCTCAGCAGAGTGGTGAATCAGACCCTTTGTAGAGTTTTTCTTCTACAAAACACTAGATCTTGGATAGAAATGCATTAGTGAGTCTCAAGAAATAAGGGAAATCTTCAAGGACCCAAACAAGCAAACAGTAAATCTCTGAGTTGAAATCTGAGCAGGAAGCAGTGAAGAATAAGATAACCTGAAAGTTCTTTGTCTGAGGATCAAATTCCCATACCAACCCTTGGATCAAAGACCATTATAAGAGTCTATCACAGTGTGAAGACCAAATCAAGCTTCCCTTTCTGTGAGGGCCTTTCAGTGGTTACGAGAATCTCTTGGGTCATACCAAAAGCAGACATAAATCCTCTGTAGCTTAAAGTTTTTCACATTTAGGCCCTAGATTCCCACAGAGGAAGATCAGGAAAAGAAATGCTCATAATCAGAGGTCACAAAACATAAGAAGGCAAAAGGGTTGAGCATCAGGAGCATCAGCATAGAGACAAAGAACATTGGGTATTGCATTCATCGTTTACAGAATTAAAATAAAAACTAGGTGTAGCGTGTAAAAAATTAAAAAATGAAATCACAACGTAATCTACCAACAATAATTAGCTGATTTAAAATAAAACCTATAATTCAGAATTAAAAACTTAGCAGATAATTTGAACAAATGACTAGACACACTGAAGAATAAATCAGTAGTCAGAAAATCATATCAGAGAGAAAGAGAGAGAGACTGATTTAGACTTAGAGAGTCAAAGAAAGAAATTTACTTAGAGTTTAGAGTGAGAAGCTCTAACATATGTCTAATAAGCAGCACACCAACATGGCACAAGTATACATATGTAACAAACCTGCACGTTATGCACATGTACCCTACAACTTAAAGTATAATAATAATAATAAATAAATTTTTTTAAAAAAAGACTTCCAGAATATGGGACTAAAGGTAAAATGAGATACATGAAGAGACATTTCTATAAATTGTCCAAAACTGATGAAATGCATGAGTCTACAGATAAAAGAAAGTACAGAGTATACTACGACAGACACCATCTCCACCCCCTACACACAAAATTAGATACTTTAGTAAAACTCCAGAATATCGAGACAAAGAAGAGATCTTTCAAGCCACCAGACAAAATAGAAAAATAAAGAAAATTGTACTAATGCAATTTTCTTACCAGCAACTGTGAAAGCCAAAACAGTGAAATAATATTTTCAATGCTGAAAGAAAACAACTGTCAAATGAGACTTGTATTAACCAGAAAATCATCTTTCAAATATGATGGGCTTATTAATCTTTACCAGTTAAATAAACCCTGAGTAAATTTACCAAAAAACCTTCATTATCTCATAGAAAGGAAAATGACCGTATAAAGAAACTCTGAGATGCAAATAGGGATGGTCACATCAGATATTGCTAAACATAAAAGAAGTGTCACATGCACAAATTAACAGTTATATTAATGAAATAATAATGTCAAAATTGTAGACTATAATTCAAAGAAATAGGTAGTGAGATAACAATGCTATGCAAATGAAGTTATTGTGGTTGAAGTAAAATATCATAAAATCCTGATTTTTCTGGGAAAATGTTGTGATATTGATTATTTCTAGATTTCATTAATTCAATCACATGTTTAAAGATAACTATTAAAAGAAACTATAGGCTGAGCATGATGGCTCATGCCTATAATCCCAACACTTCAAGAGGCTGAGTCAGGAGGATTACTTGAGCCCAGGAGTCTGAGGCCAGTCTGGGAAATGTGCAAAATCCTGACTCTACAAAAAATACAAAACATAGCTGAACATGGGTGCTGCCTGCATGTAGACCCAGTTACTCATTAGGCTGAGTTTGGAGGATTGATTGAGCCCAAGAAGTTGAGGCTACATTAAGTCAAGGTCAGATCCCTGCACTCCAGCCTGGGTGACAAAGCAAGACCCTATTTAAAAAAATAAAGAAAAGAAAAAATATATATAATTAGCATATGTAACATCCAAATAGTGAGGAAAATGGACTAGGAAAAACATGACAACTAAACAAAAACTAAATCCTCTTTTACAAAGTAGCTGCAAGGAAAGAGAAAAAGTAATCATAGAAAAAGTAAGAAAATAGAAAAAAAATTGAATGGTGAAAATAGGTCCAAATATTTCAATCATCCAATGGCTAAAAAAATGATAATGAAGTAAATAAGTCAATTAAAATATGAAGCTTATCAGATAGTATAAGTACAAACTAATAACAAATAAACCACCACCAAAGCAAACTCCAAGTAAGGGAAATTTACAAGTAAAGGTAAGGACATTGATAAATAAAATAATAGAAAATGTTATCACAAAGTTGTGAATGAAAATTATTTTGGTGTCATTGCAGAAATCAGTTAAAATGATTTTTAAAGTGAAAGAGTGTCTTTAAAAACAAAGAGAATCTCAACATAAAGAGAAAACAACTTGAGACTTATCTATGTATAATAAATTAGCCTCAAAATATGTTATATTAGTATAAAAACTGTATGAATCATAGCATATAACTAAGAAATCTCCAACCTAGTAAAAGATTTCAAAATGCCTTTTACCTTTGTTTGATAGAATAAGAGAAAAAAAAGAGGAGGAAAATGAAAATATTTGAGCAATATTAACATACAAACTGTAACCTGTACCAAGATTACTCTTTCTAAGATATGTAAATTGTTCATCAAATTATTTACATAATCTAAACAAATTTAAAAGAATAGATATCATACCAATTATTCTCAACCTTCTAAACATTTAGATTAGAAATAAATAACAATAAAACAAATTTAAAATTATCATGATTTAACAAGACTTTTATTGCACTGGTCATGTTTCTAGGCAATAAAGATAACACAGTGAACAAGACAAAGCAAAGCAAAATCTCTACTCTCATGGAGCTCACATTCTATTGGTAGGACATACAATGAAAAAGATAAATAAGAAAAATTTCTAATAAGACAGCAAAAAGTGCTAGAGAGAAATATTCAGTGGGGATGAAAAATAAGAAATGAACCTGGGTTGGGATAGTACAACCTGCAATATTAGACAACATGGCGCAGGAAGTAACCACTAAGAAAGTGGCTTTAGAGGTGAGATTAGATGGAAGTGAGAGTGAGCTGTGTGTCTCTTTGAAGAGCATTCCAGGTATTGGGAACAAGTATAAGTGTCTTAAGGCAAGAGTCTCCTGGTATGTTTCAATAATAGTCAAGTCCTGGTGTGACTTCAGCGGAGTAAGTAAAGGGGAATCAAGTCGGGATGAAATAAAAAAAGACTAGGCAATGGTAGAATGTGTGTAGGCTTTGTAGGCCACTGCAAAGTCGTTGAGTTTATGTTGAGTAAGACAAGAATCATAATCCTATTTAACTATTTTAAAGATCATTCTTGCTACTGTTTTGAGTGTATTAATAGATTATCATGCAAAGACAGAAACACGGATCTGCAAAGAAGAAACAGGGATGCCAATTGGAAGTTGCTTGCATGGTTCTTTCAAGAGGCCAATCTTTCCAAGTCATTCTGCAATGCCATCCCTACCATTTATCCACTCTTTAAATGTATGGATTGCTGCTGCACTTTCTATTCAGTTTCACTGTTGAATTTATCTGGTTTTGTGTTACACTGTACTATATTGTCTAAATTATCAGAGCCGTTACGGTAGTTGTTTAATGAGGTAAGCACTAGCCAACTCCCTAGGTAGGCTCCCTCTTAGAAAGTATCCTATGTATTCTGGAATCTTTCTTTGGGCCTGATGCTGATTACTTATTCTTAGCCAATAATATACTTTTCAACCACATTGTCATTACCATTTAATATTACATTTGACAATTCAACAAATACCTATTAGACATCTATCATATGTGTTGAGCTATATTTGGGGCTGTAGTACTGAACCATGATGTTATGGCTCCTAACTTAGAAGAGCTTATAGTCTTCTGGATTTCTTTTGCCATCCTCAAAGATGCCAAGCAGTATACATTTTTTAAATGTAGAGTTCAAAGTTGAAGAAGAAAATATAACCATCTTCCCCAAGATACTGAGATGTGTAAACTGAGACTGATCCTAAGGAGTGTGCATCTGAGTGTAACTGATTTCCAGCCAGTTACCAATGTGTGTTTAAAGTGTGGAAGGTGTGCACATCTGTATGTTTATTTCATATTGGTGAAAGTCTAGAAAGTCGGTAAAAATCTATTAAAGCAAAATTAGGAAGCCTGACCCTCAGGGTAGGCAGAGGAGGTGTTACTATCATATAATACATGTGCTTCTAAGAAGTTCCTGCCCTACTAAATAATCACCATCCTGAAATTATGGCTAAATTATAACCATTAGATGATTAAATCTTTAGGTAACAGAATTACCAACTGCTATAATGCAGCTAACTCTTGCATTATTGATGACAGTAGGGTAGGGAGTATTTTAATTAGGTAAAGTAAGATATTTAGAGGAGTATGTAATTTATCAGTTACCTTCCAAAATGACAACCCGCCAAAAAAAATTCAAAATGAAATAGGATTAGGAACATATCTAGAAATTATTCTCTTTGACGCCAGATGACAAATAAAATGGGGGAGAGAGAGGATCAGTAGAAATAAATGACGAATCAGGACTCCCACTTTCTTCTTTTAAAATTTTGTGGGTATATTGTAGGTGTATATATTTATGTGGTACAAGAGATGGTTTGACACAGGCATACAATGAACATGCACACTTTCATCCAGCCTATCTCATTCCTGCTCTTTGAACTTATCCTGTGAAATTATGGAGGGTTTCTTTCTCAAAGACTTTGCCAAGCTGGGCAACACTGCACCTGAAGAATGTAATGAAAACCAGAGAGCACATAAACTAGAAGAGCGCAGGTGAGATAGCAAAGACTTGTCAAAAGATAATAAGGTTTTCTTAATGTTTTTTCTAGAGAGGAGGTGCATTCAAATATACCAACAAAAGACACTAAGTTCTAACTGAGGAAAATATTAGAAGACAAGAAGTGCTATATAGTTCTGTATTCAATACCAATGGCAATGACCCATCGGAAAGAAGTGACAGAGAAGGTAATGAAGTTAAGATCGAGTTAAAATGGAACAAGATGATCATCAATTGAATGACAGTTGCTGTTATCTGTTGCAGAGCAAATTTTTGAAAGTTTCTTTTGCATCCATAAGCAGGTTTAGGGCATCAGCAGACCCAGCTCCCAATGACCACTGCTAAAGGAAATTCTCCATATGTAGCTGAAACATCATACTTTACAAAAATGCATAAAGAGGATAGAAAAAGTGAGCAGAAGGAAGCCATTTTAATACTCTTCTGGTTGAGAACAACTTCTGTTTTAATGCTAAGGTTTGTGAGGCTTACATAAAATAAAAATATATTCGATTTTTAAAATAAAATCCCTGTCTATGCCACCTAAATATATATAAAGGGTCCTAGATGGCATAGACTTTGATGTTGAGCAATAGTAAAATTTGATTTTTTGGGGGAAAAAAGGTAGAAATTCATTTTTATTTTTATTTTTCTTCCTTTTTTTTTTTTTCTCTTTTCCCTCTTTTATTCATCAGACAGATTTAGAGCACAGATGAAGTACAGAAAGGACATAACATAAGGAACTTAAATGGAACAAGTAATGTCTAGCATCAGAACACATGGTTGAGTCTGTGATGTGTTCATTCTTTCCTTCAAATTTTAAATACAGTCCCAATTTGAAGAAAGAAAAATGCTTCAGAAAGTTTACGTACCTGACTCCTCATTCTCCCTTGTTTTTATTATTTTCTAAATAAGACCATCTTTTAAGTGATTTTAAGGGGTACTTATGTTCCTTTATGAAAGAATAAATCAAGGATGTTTAACATCATAATTGTCCAGAAGGCTGATGTTAACCACATTTATTACATTGTAAAGGTAATGCTGAATTTCTAAATCAGATGCTGATTATTATTTTCTGCATGACTTTATCAACTGAAAATAATTACTGTTGCCTTTTAATTAGATTTATTGCCAAATAAATGAAATATCTTCCTGAGTTTTAAGCCATGTGTTCTTTATTTGAACTGTTTATGAAACAGAATGGTAGTTAATATATGTGGTGTTTCCTCAAAACAATTTTGTTTACTACAGAACAACTGAAATATCCACAAGACAGCTTCACTTTTACTACTTCATCTGGTTTCCCTGAATACATTGTGTGTAGTACTGTTGTCCAAACGAATGGAAATATTATTCTGCTTATGCAAAAATAATTTTGTATATGTTCATTTGTATGTTTCATAGAAAAAAATTGAAATGCTTCTTATATTCATCATTTTAAAATTTTCCACATATTTCATATAACTCCAATATTTTAAAACAAAAATAGTTTACAAGGTTCACATAACTTTCAGTATAAAGTTAAGTCTATACAGCTGTCTTCATTCAGCCTGGAAAATATTATTTTTTTTTAATTAATCACCTACTCTCATAGCAATTTATGTTGGGTGTATGACCTTGGTAAGCTAAGATAATATGAAATAGCCACAAAATGGCAAATGAATTACAGTATGAAAGGTCATTTGTAAAATTTCGGACAGTATAAAACATTAGAAGGTCAAAAATCAATGGCACATTGTCCTGTGCTGGAAAACATCTTGATCTAATCAAGACGTTGTATAGGCTTTATAATCCAAAATAATTGTGCTGTCTGTAAAGTCAGACATTCAGATGTATAGCTACCATTTTAGTAAGAAATGAATCAAAGATTAAAAAGAGGTTGCATTTACATCTTTATTTTCTTATCTTTCTGGGTTTTTTTGTTTGTTTTTTTGAGACGGAGTCTCGCTCTGTCGCCCAGGCTGGAGTTCAGTGGAGCGATCTCGGCTCACTGCAAGCTCCGCCTCCCGGGTTCACGCCATTCTCCTGCCTCAACCTCCTGAGTAGTCGGCACTACAGGCGCCCGCCACCGTGCCTGACTAATTTTTTGTATTTTTAGTAGAGGCGGGGTTTCACCAGGATGGTCTCCATCTCCTGACCTCGTGATCCGCCTGCCTTGGCCTCCCAAAGTGCTGCGATTACAGGCGTGAGCCACCGCACCTGGCCCTACGTCTTTGTTTTCTTACAAGCAAAGATAACTTTCCAATGCAGACATTTCCTCTTTGTATTTACACTTTAATGTTATATTTGTACAGTTGATGTATATTTTAATCATTAAGAAAATGCCTGTCAAAATGAATAACAAGGTACACATTTAACAATTGTAATTTCAAGGATAATCTATACTTGAGATTCAGGTTATTATCTTTCATTTAATGCAAATTTAAAATGGTGTCTGTGAGGGATCATTTTGATTAAAGTAACCACTTATATTCTCCTAAATACCTTTATTTTAAGATTAGTAATTGCTTTATTTCAAACATAAAAAATTCCAGCAGTTTGGGAGGTCGAGGCAGGTGGATCACTTGAGGTCAGGAGTTCAAGACCAGCCTGGCCAACATGGTGAAACCCCGTCGCTACTAAAAATACAAAAAATTAGCCGGGCGTGGTGGCGGGTGCTTGTAATCCCAGCTACTTGGGAGGCTGAACCTCCCAAGTGGGAGAATCGCTTGAACCTGGGAGGCAGAGGTTGCAGTGAGCCGAGGTCGCACAGTTGCACTCCAGCCTCGGCAACAAGAGTGAAACTCCGTCTCAATAATAATAATAATGATTTTTTTTTTCGCTTCGTCTTTTCATCCAGGAAGCAAAAGAATTTTAGGGTAAAAAACCATCATTGGATTGCCAGTTTAATAATATTAACTATATTCTTGGATGTGAAAATCAGGAGCGAATTTTTTAGGAGATTATATATTGAAAAGTGTTAGAAATGGTTGGCCAATAACCATGACTTTTAATTCTAATTCCACCACATTCCAGCATTGTGGGAACAGCAAATCATTCTTTGAATTTATTTATTTTTTTTAATCTGTAAGAATTTAAAAATAGCCTCATTAAAAACTCACATATTTTTGTAAGGAATGAATGAAGTATGTATTCAGACATAGTAATGGACCACAAAATGCCATGTACATCTATGTTAGCATATGGACCAAAAGATAAAGCACTCTTGATTATTTAGAAATTAGACAGGTATCATTTTACTCTGAGAACTACATAATCAAATCAACATATCACAGCAGAGCTAACTGAAGTCACCAAACAGACACAAGGACTCCTTTTAGACAGAGAAAGCCAAGTAAAAAATAATGACATAAAATAATTAAAAATAACGTGATAAAAAATCTTATTCTAAAAGGGTATTGATAGTAAAAGATTTTAAAATTTTAAAATATTTTAAGATTTTAAAAATCCAATTGTCAACTGTAAAACCCCCATTTGACTCCAGGTTGATAGTTTACCATGACCTTTAAATTCAATTAGTATTTAATTAAAACTGATTTCACTTTCGTATACCATGGGAGCTCAGTTGTCTTCCCCAGATCTCCAGGGTTTCTTGGGAGGAAGAGGGCTATTCCAAATATTTGTAAGTCTGAGTTCTCAGTTCTTCTTGTGCTGCTTTTACCGTCCTTCTTTATCGCTAAAAAGCCTTTCTTTAGTTTTTCCATCTTCCTATAGAGCTACCCAGATGCGAACCAGAGCCTAATGATGTGAAGTTTGTGGCAAAAGCCCAGCAGCTTTGCTGTGGTTACCAATTATACAGCATAGAACAGCATAAACCTTCAACGTCACTCAGCAGCCCGATCCAATCACTAAATAATTTCACAGTTCATCTCTCCTTAAAATGTCTCAGCTTCCTTGGCTGTTTGTTCCCCCTTTTTTTGCTTGTCTCTCCTTAAAACAAAAATCAATGATGTTGAACACCTTTTCATGTACCTCTTTGCCATTTGCATGTCTTCTTTTGAGAAATGTCTATTTAGATCTTTTGCCCATTTTTATTTATTTTATTTTATTATTTTTATTTCCATAGGTCTTTGGGAAACAGGTGGTGTTGGGTTACATGAGTAAGTTATTTAGTGGTGACTTATGAGATTTTGGTGCACCTGTCACCTGAGCAATGTACACTGTACCCAATTTGTAGTCTTTTATCCCTCATTCCCCTCCAACCCTTTCCCGCAAGTCCTCACAATTATTGTATCCTTCTTATGCCTTTACATCCTAATAGCTTAGGTCCCACATATCAGTGAGAACATACGATGTTTGGTTTTTCATTCCTGGGTTACTTCGCTTAGAATAATGGTCTCTAGTTCCATCCACGTTGTTGTGAATGCCATTATTTCGTTCCATTTTATGGCCTAAAAGTATTACTGTACATACACTAATTAAATATAAATATATATATATTTATTATATATATTTAAAATATAATTATAAAATATACATATTATTAAATATATATATATTTTTAAAATGCCCTTTTAGAATAAGGTTTTTTACCACGTTATTTTTAATTACTTTATGTCATTATTTTTTACTTGGTTTTCTCTTGTCTAAAAGGAGTCCTTGTGTCTGTTTGTTGACTTCAGTTAGCTCTGCTGCAATATGCTGATTTGATTATGTAGTTCTCAGAGTAAAATTATATATATATATATAAGTTTCTTTATCCAGTCGTTGATTGATGGACATTTGAACTGGTTCCATATTTTTGTAATTGCGATTTGTGCTGCTGTAAACATGAGTGTGCAAGTATCTTTTTTGTATAATGACTTCTTTTTCCTCTGGGTACATACCCAGTAGTGGGATTGGTGGACTTAAAAAGGTAGAACTATCATTTGATCCAGCAATCCCACTTTTGCCCATTTTAAACAGATTGATTTTTTAATATAGAGTTGCTTGAGCTTCTTACAAATTCTGTTTAAGTCTTTATCAGATGAGCAGTTTGCCAAGTATTTTCTCTCATTCTGAGGGTTGTCTCTTTGCTTTGCTGATTTTATCCTTTGCTGTGCAGAAGCATTTGAATTAGATGTGATCCCATTTGTCCATTTTTGCTTTGATTTTCTGTGCTTGTGGGATATTACTCAAGAAATTTTTGCCCAGACCAAGTCCTGGAGAGTTTCCCCAATGTTTTCTTGAAGTAGTTTCATAGTTTGAGATCTTAGACCTAAGTCTTTAATGCATTTTGCTTTGATGTTTTGTATATGGTAAGAGATGGGGTCTAGTTTCGTTCTTCCGCCTATGGCTATCCAGTTTTATCAGCACCATTTATTGAAGAAACTGTCCTTTCCCCAATATATGGTTTTGGCACCTTTATCAAAAATTAGTTCACTGTAGATGTACGGATTTATTTCTAGGTTCTCTATTCTTTTCCACTGTTTTATGTGTCTGTTTTTTATGCCAGTACCATGCTGTTTTGGTTACTACAGATGTGTAGTATAATTTCAAGTCAGGTAATGTGATTCCTCCAGTTTTGTTCTTTTTGCTTAGGACAGCTTGGGCTATTCTGGGTCTTTTGTAGTTCTATACAAATTTTAGATTTTTTTTCTATTGCTGTGAAGAATGTCATCGGTATTTTAATGGGTATTGCATTGAATCTGTAGATTCCTTTAGGTAGTATGGACATTTTAACAATATTGAGTCTTCAAATCCATGAATATGAATTTTTTTTGGTGTCCTCTTCAATTTTTTGCATTAATGTTTTATAGTTTTCATTGCAGAGATCTTTCTTTGATTTAATTTACTCCCAAGCATTTTATTTTATCTGTATCTATTGTAAAAGGTAATGCTTTCTTGATTTCCTTTTCAGATTATTTACTACTGGCATATAGAAATGCTACTGATTTTTGTATATTGATTTTGCATCCTACAACTTGACTGAATTTCTTCATCTGTTCTAATGCTTTTCTGGTAGAGTTTTTAGGTTTTTCTAAATATGAGATCATATAATCTGCAAACATAAATACCATGAATCCTTTTCTTCCAATTTGGATATGCTTTATTTCTTTCTCTTGTCTGATTGCTCTAGTTGTTACTGGATGAAGGTGGCCAGGTTCTTGGCATTTTGAACAAAGAATTGAAAAAAAAATGCACAAATAAAACAAAGAAAGAATGAAGCAACAAAACTGATTTATTGAAAATGAAAGCACATTCTTCTCCCTGAGCAAGCTGCTCAAGGGCCCTGATTACAAACTTTTCTGGGGTTTCAATACCCTCTAGAGGTTTCCCATTAGTTACTTGGTGTATGTCCTATGTAAATGAAGAGGATAAAGTCAAGTTACAAAGTCATTTACTCCATATAAGCTCTATGTGAATGGAGTGGATGAAGTGAAGTTACCAAGTGTAAATAGAGAGGATGTTACTCAGTGTGTGTGGCTTATGTAAATGGAGAGGATGAAGTGAAGTTACAAAGCCATTCACATTCCTGTCATTGCTGAAGTGTTTGCATTTTATTTAGTTCTAGGAAGTCAGCATGAATTGGCCTTATGTTCCCTGCCTCTAGATCCTATTCTCCTGCCTCATAACTAGGACTTCCAGTGCTATGTTGAATAACAGTGGCAAAAATGGGCATCCTTGTTGTATTCCAGGTGTAAGAGGAAAAGCGTTAAGGTTTTCCCTATTCAATAATACTAGCTATGGGTCTGTCATATATGGCTTTAATTATGTTGAAGTATATTCCTTCTATGCTCAGTTTTTTCAGGGTTTTTATTATGAAACTATGTTGAATTTTAACAAATACTTTTCAGCATGAATTGAAATGATCATGATTTTTGTTCTTCATCCTATTGATTTGCTCTTTTACATTGATTGATTTGCACATTTTGGACCATCCTTGGATCCCTGGGATAAATCCCACCAGGTCATGATGAGTGATCTTTTGTTATTGTGTTATTGAATTCATTTCTTTAGTATTTTATTGAAGATTTTTGAATCAATATTCATTGATGATATTGGCGTTTAGTTTTGTTTTTTTGATGTGTCTCTGTCTGGTTTTGATATAAGGATAATTCTGGCCTTGTAGAATGAGTTTGGAAGTGTTCCCTCCTCCTCTATTTTTCAGAACGCTTTGAGTAGGATTGTTATTAGTTTTTCTTTAAATGTTTGGTAGAATTCAGTGGTGAAGCCATCAGATCCTAGGCATTTCTTTCCTATGAGACTTTATATTTTGGCTTTAATCTTGTTACTGGTTATTGTGCTGTGCTGTGCATGTGTTGAATTTCTTCATGGTGCAATTTTGGGAGGTGGTAATTGTCTAGGGATTTGTCTGTTTCTTCTAGATTTTTCAATTTATTGGCATTTGGTTGCTCATGGTAGCCACTAACAATCCTTAGACTTTCTGTAGTATTGGTTGTAATATCTCCTTTCATCTCTGATTTTATTTTTTATTTGGGCCTTTTCTTTTTTTTTTTTTTTTCTTTTTTTTCGTAATGAGTCTGGCTAAAGGTTTGCCAATTTGGTTTATCTTTTCAAAAAACCAGATTTTTGTTTTGTTGATCTTTTGTATTGTTTTCTTCATGTCAAATTCATTTATTTCTGCTCTGATCTTTATTATTTTTTTCCTCTACTAATTTTGGATGTGGTTTGTTCTTGTTTTAGTTCTTTAAGATGCATTGTTAGATTGTTTATTTGAAGTTTTTTTTTTTTTTTTTTTTTTTTTTTGGCTTTTCTGATGTACATGCTTATAGCTGTCAACTTCCCACTTAGTACTGCTTTCACTGTAGCTCATAGGTTTTGCTATGTTGTGTTCATTATTGTTTGTTTCAATACATTTTTCAATTGCCTTCTTAATTTGTTCCTTGACCGACTGGTCATTCAGGAACATAGTATTTAATTTCCATGTGTTTGTATAGTTTCCCAAATTACTCTTGCTGTTGATTCCTACTTTTATTCAATTGTGATGAAAGAAGATACTAGATATTATTTCAATTTTTTGAAAGTTTAAAAACATGTTTTGTGACTGAACATATCATCTAACTTGGGAATGATCCATATGCTCAGGAAAGAAATTTGTGTTTTGCAGTAATTGAATCAAACATTCTGTAAATACCTATTTAGGTCTATTTGGTCTACACCACACGTTAAGTCCAATATTTTTTTGTTGTTTTTCTTTCTGGAAGGTCTGTCCAATGCTGAAAGTGTAGTGTCAAAGTCACCAGCTATTACTGTATTGGGCTCTCTCTCTCTCTAGCTCTAATAATTGCTTTATATATCTGGGTGCCCCAGAGTTTGTGCATATGTATTGTTATATCCTCTTGCTGAATTGACTCCTTGTTTTGTGGTTTTCTCTTCCTTCTTTTCTCTCTTTCAATGTTACTTTTAGTGAAGGTAACTTTTCACTTGTCTTGGGATTTAATTTATTGCTTTTTATTTTGTGTGCATCCATTGTATATTTTTGATTTGCTATTACCATGAGGCTTACAAATACTATCTTATAACCCATTATTTTAAGTGGATAACAACTTATAACTGCTTATATAAAGAAATACACAAATTAAAAAGCAAAATGAAAATGAATAAAAACTCTGTAATTTAATATCATCCCCCTGCTTTTTAACTTTCCATTGTTTCTATTTGTATCTTATTTTACTGTCTATGGATTGAAAAGTTGTAGTTATTCTTTTTGATTAGTTCATCTTTGATTCTTTCTACTTAACATTTAACTAGTTTACCCACCAAAGATACAGTGTTATAATATTCTGTTTTTTTGTGTGTGTGCTTACAATTATTAGTGAGTTTTATACCTTCAGATGATTTCTAATTATTTATTCACATGCTTTTCTTTCTGATTGAAGTACTCACATTAGCATTTCTTACAGGATAGATCTGGTGTTGATGAAATTCCTCACTTTTTGTTTATTTGGGGAAATATTTGTTCTTCATGTTTGAAGTATATTTTCACAGGATATACTATTCTAGGGTAAAAGGTTTTTTCTTCAGTACTTTAAATATATCATGCCACTCTGTCCTGGTCTGTAGAGTTTCCACGGAAAAGTCTGCTGCCAGACATATAGGAGTTCCATTGTATGTAATGTGTTTCTTCTCTCTTGGTGTTTTTAAGGTCCTTTCTTTACTCTTACTCTTTGGGAGTTTGATTATTTAATGCACTGAGGTAGTCTTCTTTGGGTTATATCTGTTTGGTGTTCTATAACCTTCTTGTACGTGGATATTAATGCATTTCTTTAGGCTTAAGAAGTTCTCTGTTAGTGTTCCTTTGAATAAACTTTCTACCACTCTCTCTCTCTCTCTTTAATGCTAGTAACTTCCTCTTTAATGCTAGTAACTCTTAAATTTGACATTTTGAGGCTATTTTCTAAATATTATAAATGTGCTTTATTCTTTTTCTTTCTTGTTTTCCTTTGTCTCCCCTGCCTGTGTATTTTGAAATAGCCTATCTTCCAGCTCAGTAATTCTGTTTGATCCATTCTTCAATTATGAGACTCTGATGCATTTATCAGTTTGTCACCTGCATTTTTCAGCTCTAGAGTTTCTGTTTGATTTGTGTTAATTATTTCAATCTCTTTGATACATATATCTGGTAGAATTCTGAGGTCCTTCTCTATGTTATTTTGAATTTCTTTGAGTTTCCTCAAAACAGCTATTTTGAATTCTCTATCTGAAATGTTACATAACTCTGTTTCTCTAAGATTGATCCTTGTTGCCTTATTTAGTTCATCTGGTGAGTTCATGTTTTTCTGGATGGTCTTGATGTTTCTTGAGGGTCATTGGTGTCTGGGCATTAAAGAGTGAGGTATTTACTGTAGTCTTCACACTCTGAGCTTGTTTGTAGCAATTCTTCTTGGGAAGGCTTTCCAGGCATTCGAAAGGACTGGAGTGTTTTGATCTAAGCCGTATCTGCATTAGGGGGCAGCCCAAGCCCAGTTACACTGTTCTTGTGGACTCATAGAAGTACCACCTTGATGGTCTTATATATGATATGGAAGAATTATTTAAATTACCAGGCAGTGACTCTTGTTCTCTTTCCTAACTTTCTCCCAAACAAATGGAGTCTCTCTCTTTGTGATGAGCCACCTGGAGCTGGGGGTGGAGTGCCACAAGCATCCCTGAGGCAACTACCACTGGGACTGTTCTGGGGTCACACCTGAAGCCAGCACAGCATTGGGTCTCACCCAAGGCTGCTGTAACCACGACCTGGCTACTGTGTATGTTCATTCAGGTCTCTAGGGCTCTACAATAAGAAGGAGATGAAACCAGCCAGGTTTGTGTCCTTCTCTTCAAGGTGATGAGTTCCTCCAGGCCTTAGATCAGTCCAGAGATGCCATCTAGGAGCCAAGGACTGGAGGCAAAAACTTAGATATCTACCTGGTGTTCTTTTCTACTGCAGCTTCACTAACATTCAAACCATGAGACACAGCCTTTTTCACTCTTCTCTGCCCTTTCCACAAGCAGAGGAGCCTCACCCCATGGCCACCATCACCATAGGCCAATGGGGAGCACTGCCAGGGTACCAATGATGTTCACTTAAGATCCAAGGACTCTTCAGTCAGCATTTGGTGAATGCTGACAGGCCTGGGACTCACCCTTCCAGCCTGTGGGATCTCCTCTGGCCCAGGGAAGGCCCAGAAATTCTGTCCAAGAACAGAGGCCAGAGATCAGAGACCCCAACGTCCTGCTTGGTGCTCTACCTCACTGTGACCAAGCTGGTACCTATGGTGTAAGACAAAACCCCCCTTTTTTCCCTTTGCTTTTCTTAAGCAGAAGGAGTCTTTCCCCATTGCCATTACAGCTGGGAATTTGCTGGGTCTCACCTTAAGCTGGCAAGTCTTAGAGTCTCACCCAAGGCCTATGACATATTACCTGGGTATTGCTGCTGGTTATTCAGGGACCAAGGGTTCTTTCATCAGCAGGTGATGGAACCTGTCAGGACTGGGTCCTTCCCTTCAGCGTGTCTCTAGAAATGTCATCTGAGAGCTAGGGCCTCGACCTCTTGACTCTGCCCAGTACCCCATTTTACTGGGGCTGAGCTGGTAATCCTGATGCAAGGCAAAGTTGTCTTTCATCCTCCCTCTCCATTCCTCAAGTGGAAGGAGAAGGTGTCTTGTGGAGCAGAAATCTGTGCTGCCTGGGGTTGGAGAATTGGTGGCACAAGCACTCCTTTCGTCACCCTGACTATTGTCTGAGTAAGTCACATACCCTCAAGTCCACTGGCACTGAGCAAAGTTCAGCACTAGGGCTTGCCTATGATTTGCAGTCTTTGTGGCTTAGATTACCTTTTAAGTTTATTTAGAAGCCCAGAGCACTTTAGCCCACAGTGCTCAGGGTCACAGGAACTCAATTTTTGACCACTGGCATGGGTGAATCCCTCTAACTAGAGCTAGTCAAAATACTCCCGTTGTGGGCAAGTGTCAGGTGAGTTCAGTCCAGTTTGGCTTTCTGCTGTGACAGGGCAGCATTGAGTTAATGCAGGGTCCACGAATCACTGCGCTCTCCTTCCCCCAAAATGCAGATTCTCTGCACCACATGGCTGCTGTTGGGGGATGAGGGAGGGGTGGCACTGGAAATTCAAGTCTGTCTTTCCTCATCTCTTTAGTGCCAGTTTCAGCAATATGAAGATAAAACCAGGTACTGTTAGTTAGTGCTTACCTGATTTTTGGTTCTTACGAAGGTTCTTGTTTTGTCAAATGTGGTGTTTCTGCAGGAAGGACCATTGGTAGAGCCTTCTATTCAAACTTGTTGCTGTGGCTCCTCATTACATTATTATTATTATTATTATTATTTTGCTTTTACCTCTTCATGCCTTACCTTCCACTACCTATGAATTTACTCTTATTTTAATTATATTATCTTTATGAATTGGACACTTAGCTAATATATTTTCATTCTCTTATTTTCTAATAGAATTATTTGCTCATTTCCTGTAAGAAATATTTTAATGTAATCATTTTATTATTGTTCTATAATACATACATTCTGGTTTCTATATGATTTATACTGGGACCCATAATTATTTGAAACATGATTTCAAAGTTTCTCTAACATATTTCTCTCTTATTTCTTGTTTAGAATATCTAGATTTAGTAATTTTGGTTAGAGAATAAGAGCTACATAGTTATGTGTTCTTTGGTATTTTGGTTATTTATTTGAATCTTAGTATATAATTATATTTTATACATGTTTCATGCATTTTGATAGTAGATATATACTCCTTCATAATAAGACTTCAATTAATATTTGGATAATATTAATGAATGAATGGTTACATGGATAAATGAATGCATAAGCTGCATGTCACAGAAATAAAAAATTAGAGTTAAAATGGTGAATAGGTAATGGTTATCCTGTCAACTTTTTAAAAATTACTTGTTTGTTTTTATATTTTGTTTGGTTCCAATTGATTTTTTTTTTTTTTTTTTTTTTAAACAGAATCTCGCTCTGTGGCCTAGTCTGGAGTGCAGTGGCGCTATCTCGTCTCACTGCAAGCTCCGCCTCCGGGGTTCACGCCCTTCTTCTGCCTCAGCCTCCGGAGTAGCTGGGACTACAGGCGCCCGCCACCTTGCCCGGCTAGTTTTTTGTATTTTTTAGTAGAGACGGCGTTTCATCGTGTTAGCCAGGATGGTATCCATCTCCTGACCTCGTGATCCGCCCGTCTCGGCCTCCCAAAGTGCTGGGATTACAGACTTGAACCACCGCGCCCGGCCGGTTCTAATTGATTTTAACATGTAAACTTGATATTCTAAGCATGAGACGTCTCTCAGATATCAAAGTGTAGATAATACATAGGCAAAGGGTCTATAAATATGGAATTCAAGAGTAAAACTGGATTAAAATATAAAGTTAAGCATCATTAGCTTATTAATAGCAGGATTCAATGAAATAATGTATAGTTTACATAAGGTCTTAATCAATATTTTTAAATGATTTATTAATTGGTAGTGTATGGGGTGTTCTGAAAAGAAAAATAAAGAAGACTTTCAACTAAGCCCTGAAACTGTCCAATGTTAGGAGTCAGGTGGAAAAGGAGAAGGCTGTGCAGAAAATTAAGAATGAGTGTCAACACGAAAAGAGGAAAACCATGAAAAAGGGAGAATGTAAGCAAGGGAAGAGGGAAAGGTGTTTCTAGAAGGAATGAATCCTAAATTACAGAATTGTTCTAAGATGTTAAATTTTTAAAAAGACTGAAATACTTCTTATTAAGACGCACTTGATTCCTCAGTAGTGGTTGCTTTATTTGCCTACTGTACACCCTAAAACCCTGTTGATAATAAATCGTCTAAATGTGTGTCTGTATACCTGGAGGAGATTTTTCTAACCATGATGTGACCTCAAATTACTGCTGTAGTATAATAAGACAAACAAGCTACCAGAAAAATCTTTAGCTATAAGTTCACTAATCAAACTTTAGAGCAGTAACTTAAGAGCAGTGGGAGAATTTATTCTTCTATGAAATATAACGCTAAAGGAAGAAACCTGGCCATGACCATTTGCAAAGAAAGACCTACATCAAACACACGTAGGATGAATGTCAGGAAGAAGAACACCTGTTTGGTACATGTGCACTATCTAATTAGAGAGAAAATCAACTGCTGTTGAAAATGTCATATTTGAAAAATGTTTTTAAAATTCTACAGACAAAGGCAAATTTAGGAGAAAAGCAAAAAGTCATTTTAAGTATTTCTGAAATGTATTAAATGGTAAGCTCTTTGAGAAGTTAGG
Source organism: Theropithecus gelada (assembly GCF_003255815.1). NCBI lineage: Eukaryota > Metazoa > Chordata > Mammalia > Primates > Cercopithecidae > Theropithecus > Theropithecus gelada. The sequence continues at coordinate 133,838,058 of NC_037670.1, forward strand.
TCTGTGTGTTTGTATATTTATAGACATATTTTTATGTCTGAGTATTAAGATTTTCAAGTATTAGAGAGTTGACAGGACATGAATGTTTCTGAGAGCAATAGGAATTGGAAAAAGGATGGTAAAATAGTACAAAAATACTTTTTATTTGGACAGGATCTCTGTAATTTGAGAATAATTATAGACTCAACATTTTAGAAGTATAAACATGAGTCCTTTTATTAAGTTGTAAGTTTTACATATATGTTTTTTTTTTTTTTTTTTGAGACGGAGTCTCGCTCTGTAGCCCAGGCTGGAGTGCAGTGGCCGGATCTGAGCTCACTGCAAGCTCCGCCTCCCGGGTTCACGCCATTCTCCGGCCTCAGCCTCCCGAGTAGCTGGGACTACAGGCGCCCGCCACCTCGCCCGGCTAGTTTTTTGTATTTCTTAGTAGAGACGGGGTTTCACAGTGTTAGCCAGGATGGTCTCGATCTCCTGACGTCGTGATCCGCCCGTCTCGGCCTCCCAAAGTGCTGGGATTACAGGCTTGAGCCGCTGCGCCCGGCCTACATATATGTTTTACACATATATACACGTGTTTTATATGTCTGTGTACATATACATACATTTATATATAAATGTGTATTATATATAAAATACATGTATATTATATACACATATACATGTATATATACATATATGTATATAATATATACATATATAAATGTATGTATATATGTAAAAGCCACTTAGGTTTGGGTCTAAACTTAAAAACTTGGATACACTTTTGTTAATGAACCTGTTATCTCTTTGCATAAATTTGCAAATATTTTTTTAAAATGAAACTATTGATGAAAAAGTACTTTCTTTGTGAGATTTGAGCTAAAATATGCCTAATTGCTAAAGTACAATGAAAACTTTTTTTCAGTCTAGAAGAGATATATACAAATATTTAATTTCACACTCAGTTATTAGCATGCTAGTTCAGCCTTTGAATAAGTGAGACCCAGTCTATAAATAATTAGACAAAACATGAGAATACTGATAACATAGTTCATTTCTTATGGACAGTAAAACTCAAATGATAATATTTGATCTTTTAGTCAAGTCATGCATGCAATTTTGTTTATTTGAATATCATTTTTATTAGTGACATCTGCTCTTGGTTTATATGTAATCTACTTCCAAGCTTATAGAACTCAATAATGGATATGAGAATAAAATACTTAATCAGGGCAAATTTGATGCATTTACCATTATTTTTGTAAGTAGGCAATTCTATGTGTGATGTGAATAAACCAAAAATGGGAATTGTCTTTGCTCCACGTGCTTACCAAAACAAGTATTGTTAGACTTATAAAAATTTTTTCCTTCTTATTTATTGGCCATCTAGTTTTCCCTTCTGGGAAACATTTCTTCATACATTTTATACTTTTATTTTTTATTGTCAACAGCTTTCCTAATTTTTCAAAAATTCATTATATGTTTTGAATGCAAACTTTTAAAAATAATTTTTGTTGCAAATATTTTCTCATATATTTGGACATTTTGCTTTTAGCTTATGGTGGTTTTCATAAGTAGAATGTTTTTATTTTAATGTAATCAAATTTGTCAGCATATTATTATATTATTTACTATGCTTAATTGTTTTTAAATAAATATTGATCTATTTCTAGATAAATATGTCTAGTATTTATTTGTAAACCATTTATAGTCATACTCTTCACATCTTAAACTTTAATACATTTGGAATAGACTTTTGCCTACTTTGATAGGGATCAGTTATCCTCCAGTAACTATTTCTAAGTTAATTGCATTGTCATCAGAGATATATAATCTATAAAATATTGATTTTTCAAACTTTGTGAAATTTTAATAATTGTGCATTTGCAATAGTTTTTAATTGTTACTGTTACTAGTACAATCCTGTATATGTTGATTAAATTATGCTTCTTAACTGTACCATTGAAATAATTTATAGTCTTACTAGTTTGTATGTGGTATATTGAAGTACTGTGATCACAGATTCATCAATTTCTGTTTCTTTATATCTGGTAAAAGTTTTTAGATGATTTTAAATTTAGAATTTTAATTTCTTCCAAGTCAATTGAAACTAATATGCCATCACCATTATAAATCTCTTAATAATCCTTCTTGCCTTAAAATCTATTTTGTTTTATATTGATAACACTACATTAGCATTCTTATAATTGCCATTTTTTCTGTATGTTACCAAGACTTTACTTTCATATTATCTGTGTTCTTGTATTTGGAAGACATATTTTATAATGAGCAAAGAGTTAGGTTGAATCTTTAAGTCGAGCTAACAATATTTGCCTTTTAACTTGTTTATTTCACTAGCATGTAAGGTAACTTTGAATATATATATTTATATATATATTTAAAATATACATGTATTAAAAATTCACAGGTGAATTTCAAGTATTACCAATTGAAGAACATAAATGGAATTTTAAAATTCAAATCTAGTACAGGAAGAAAACTTAAATGGGAAAAATGTATTAATGACAAACTAAGAAAGGAACAGATTGAAAAAGTAAGATAAAGTGTAAATGTATATATTTTATATATATATAGACAAAATATATATTTTATATGTAGCATATTATTTCTAATAAGAAAGGAACTTTATTTCTAATAAAGTAAGAATGGAACAGGATGGAAAAAGGAAGATAAAGTATAAAATTATGTATTTTATATATATTAGAAAAATATATTTTATATATTAAAAATATATATCTTATGTTTTAAATTATATATATAATATATAATTTTATACTCATTCCTGTTCCTTTCTTACTTTGTCATTAATAAATTTTTCCCATTTAAGTTTTCTTCCTGTACTAGATTTGAATTTTAAAATTCCATTTATATTCTTCAATTGGTAATATTTGAAATTCATCTGTGAATATTAAACAGTATTATTTCTAGAGTGAATTTGATATGCTTTAATTTGGATCATATACACACACACCTTCTTAATAATGGAATTATTGTCCAGTAATTTAGTTCTTTTAAGTTTATGTCAAATAATATTTGTGTAATTTACAACCACTATGGAAAAGAGTGTGGAGATTCTTAAAGAACTAAAAGTAGACCTGCCGTTGGACCTAGCAATCCCACTCCTGAATATGTTCCCAGAGGAAAAGAAGTCATTATATGTAAAAGATACCTGCATACACATGCTTATAGCAGCATAATTTGCAGTTGCAAAAATATAGAGACAACCCAAATGCCTATTAATGAATGAGTGGATAAAGGAAATGTGATATATGTATATGTATATCACTGTGGTATACTACTCAGCCATAAAAAGGAATGAAATAATAGCATCCGCAGAAACCTGGATGGAATTGGAGACCATTATTTTAAGTGAAGTAACTCAGGAATGGGAAACCAAACATCATTTGCTTTCACTCCTAAGCTGTGAGGATGAAAAAGTGTAAGAATGATACAATGGACTTTGTGGACTCAGAGGAAAGTGTCAGAGTCAGGTGAGGGAGAAAAGAATACACATGGGGTACAGTGTACACTGCTTGGGTGATGGGTTCACCAAAATCCCAGAAATCACCACTAAATAACTTATTCATGTAACCAAACAGCACCTGTTCCCCCAAAACCTATTGAAATGAAAATAAATTTTACAAACAATTCCATCTTACCATAAAACAAGGATGCTTATGGACTAATTAGCATTTGTTTATTTTCCCTATTAAAGGTCTTTATACCATGATGGAATGGAATCTGAAATCTGGATACTAAATAATGCTGTTTCAATATATTGTTCTAGTAATCTATTAAGGAGAGGGTGTCATTCAGGGCTTATCTAATTTACAGGATGAGTATTTAACAATCTGAAGTTATAAATATAATTTCATTTGTACCTGACAAGTGCTCTCTTTTTTCCCATTTTAAAAAATTTAGGTAAAGTTAGCATCTTAACCATTTTAAAATGTAGAGTTTCATGGTATTAAATACATGCATAGCATTGTGCAATCATTACCGTCATCCATCTTTGTAACTCTTCATCTTGTAAAACTGAAACTCTATACCCACTAAAGAGTAACACCCCATTTTTCCCACCTCAAGCACTAGCAAGCAGTCCATTTTGCCATTTTTCACTTTTTAAGCTTTGGTTACTTACTGGAAGGTACATAATTTGTAGATATTCTACCATGATACTTTTCTTACAATTCAGAACCCGACTCTCTCACAAGCATTCTGCATTTCTGTAGCTTAATTGCTGTGACACATTTTCTATGAGATCTAATTCATACTTCCCTTTCTTAAAGAGAAGGTAGGGATCTGAAAATCAAGCTGTCCTTTTTTATTTGATTTGATTGACAAAACTTGTCAATGGCTGTGATTCCTTTTATTTTCTGTACATAAAAGAAAAGATGTAAGAACTCCTCATATTTGAAGGCAGAAACTGTCCTCCTTTGAAAGTAGAGAGCATCCGGCTTTTGTAGTGGGTTTGTCTTTTGTAAGGCAGCAAAATTACCCTATTTGTTTTCACCACAACCGATAAATGTCAAATATCCTCAGTGAAAATGATAAACATGTAATTTAGCTGTCATATATATGCTCATAAAGCAAGGACATATGTTTGCTCAAACTTGGAGATGAAGTTTAACTTGGATTAGACTATTGCAAAGTCAGGAATATGTTTGTAATTTGTATGCATCAATCCTCAAAACAGAATTATTTGTTATTTAATTGTTAATACGTTTTATAAGGAAGCATTTATGTTCACTATTCCCTAATAAAAGGAATTTGTATTTTTTTGAAATATGTTACATATATCTGTATGCAATTATGATATTGGGTGTGAGGCCACAATCAATCTTTATACAGGGTATGCTATAACATTGAATGTAATCAATGACTTAAAATTATATGTAATCCTCAGACCACAATCAAGCTTTATGCAGGGTATGCTAAGATATCGAATGTTACCAATGACTTAAAATTATATGTAATCCTTGACAGGGTGTGAAGTTGAGTTAGAATAAAATACTAATAGAAATTCAGTCCTGAATTTCAGTCTGACATACTGTCAGAGCCTTAAGGATGAACACAGGTTTATTATTCTACAAGCATTTGTTTTTCAGAAATAAATGGTGAATTTCTTCCACTGCTATTCCAGTATATTCCTGTCTTTGTAAGAAGCACCAGGGATCATATATATACACACACACACACACACACATATGTATAGATGATGTTATATTTGATGTTAGTCAAAGAAAATATATCTGGCATATGTTAAGGATTCACTAATATCTGTAGAATTATTTCAATTTATTCCTCTTTCAAATTGTAACAAGAGAAGTTTTCTAACATCCTTTAAGTTGCTATCATTATATGATTCTGATAAATGGATTGACCTATGCTTCTACAATAAAATATGGGTTCTGGAGAGGAAATGAAGTCAAATAAGCATTGTACTTCTTTCTCTTTTTTTTTTTTTTTTTTTTTGAGATAGGGCCTTGCTCTGTCTCCCAGGCTGGAGTGCAGTGGCACGATCTTGGCTCACTGCAACCTCTGCTTCCTGGGTTCAAGCAATTCTCCTGCCTCAGCCTCCCAAGTAGCTGGGATTACAGGTGTGTGCCACCACACCCAGCTGATTTTTTATTTTTGTATTTTTAGTAGAAATGGGGTTTCTACCATGTTGGTCAGGCTGGTCTGAAACTCCTGACCTCAGCTGATCCACTCGCTTTGGCCTCCCAAAGTGCTAGGATTACAGGCATAAGCCACTGCGCTCAGCAAAGCTTTGCACTTCTTCAAACAAGAAGAATAATTATATTAAAAACCGTGGTCATCTTTTAATCAGAGTAGTAGCTGTTTTCCAAACATTACTAAAATAAACCATGAATGCAAAGGCACTGCCTACGCCCCTCTCTTGTTTAAAAATATTTCTTCCCAATCTAGTCATCTCCATGCCCTGTAACTCAAATCCCAGGCTAGAAATCTGTTATTCATCCTTTTGACCTCCCTCTCACACCCTCTCTTACAAGTAATCAGTTAATGGTGACATTCACTACACTTTCCAAATATTTCTGAACTCCATCATCTCTCGCTTCCGTCATTCTGTCCCTCTTGCAAGTAGACATCTCAGCTTTCTATGTATTTTCAGTGGAACAGAAAAGTTCACTTCCCATGTCAATGCACTTCTACTTGTTCCCTCTTCAGTCCAATCTCCAGAATGTCCATGTCACTCCTTTTTTTCCAACCTTAAGGGCGCTATAAATATCAAGCTGAAGTCCATGTTAAAGTCTACGAGCCTGAATGGCCTCATCCACATCTAACTTCCCACCTTCAGTTTCCACTGTTTCTCTCTTGTCTTTTGTGCTCCAGCCTTTCTTACAATCTATTCTTCCTGTCACATTTTTTGCTTCCACAGAAAGTCTTTGTACATTCTCACTGGAATATGTACAAAGTCCATAATGCCTGGAGTCTATCATGCATGGCATAGTATTTTCTCCATTCTCATTTAGTTGATATCTGAAAGAGAAGTATGAGACATTTTCAAGTTTCAGTTCTAGCATTATAACTTTGCCTGAACTTCCCAACAAATATGTCCTCTTAGAATTTTCCTTTCTATTCTCATGTATGACAATAACAATTTCACATTTGGGTAATTATTTGGTTAATGTCTACTTTTGTCATTACACTGTAATTCCATGGGGACAGGTTTGTGTTATTTTTCTCATTGTTTTATCCCCCTTCTTTAGCATAGTGTCTGTCTGCCACCTAACTGCATATTGATCCAAGAAATGTCTATATCAGTGAGAAAATGAAAATATATGTTAAGATACTGAAAAAAATTAGAAGAAGGTAATTTTAGAGATGGAGTATCTTGGGAAGTAGATCATCCTAAGTAGAGTTTGAAATTGGGTTATATTCCCCTGGTTGCAGATCCTACTTAAAATAATGGTAAATCTGCTCTTATAATAATAATAAGCATAAAAAGTTTTATTTATTGAATAAAACTGTATCTCAGGAACTACACTATGTACTTTACACAGCGTTTTTTTAAATTGAGCTTTGATTACAAAAAGCATCTACAGTATGAGAAGATGTTAATGTTACCAATTTCTGTGACATCTTTGTTTCCAGCAGACAAAGATATTTGCAGAAAAAGATAGCTCTGCTGCAGCAGAAAAGACATCAATTTAAATAAATATGTAAACAAAATATTTCAAGATGTAGACAAAATAAATTTTCTTGATATTTTCAATGATCCCATATGGCAGAATAATTACATTTTTTGAACAGTGTCAACATTTTTCTACCCTAGAGGTTAAAGTTTCTGTCCTGCTTAAAATGAAAGAGAGACAATGGAAAGAGAAGTCTAAAAATTAAAAGCTGTTGTACCTTAGGGTTCCCAGGGGTAAGAACCTAGAACTCCTGTGCAACCAGATCAGAAGACGACTCATGCCACTGTTGTCTGATGGAGCCAAGTATGCAACAAGATCCCAGAGTTACTTTCCTTTCCTGCATAATGTGGAAGCAGAAGAAATGTCTGTGTCAGTTATCTCATCATAATAATGTTCAAAAAGGTATATTGAGTTAGTAGACCATACCCACCAGACCTTCTCGTAGTTGAACTGTTGTTTGAATATCTCAGTTATTCACTTGGCTGTTTATCTTGTGCAGATGAGACCACATTTGCAACTAGCTTTCCTCTTAAAAATGAATTATTTGTATCACTTTATGATCTTGTTTAAATAGAAAATTCTAGCTCTCAATTTCCAAGCCTCACAGACTACAAAATTGGCAATGTACTACTTAAGGGAGGGCCTTTTCTTATTTATTCTAGTAAACTGGGTAAGAAAATCATCTGTGACTGGGATCAATTCCACTAGAAGACTTTGAAAAACTGTGTAAAACATGCCTTATGATAGCCCTATCAGCAGGTGGGGATTCTGGGACATTATCCCCCTACTCCTATCTGCTGTTGGTTCATGGTTTTCCCCAAGACTTCATATTCCTCATACTTCAGGGTTATGCCTGTCCACTGCCTAGCAAACTTCCCCAAGCCACAGAACGCTAGCCCTCAGGCAGATTAACAAAGAGCTTCAATCGCTTGAGATACAAAGCTATCCTTGTGTGAAAGCTACCTGTACTCTTTCATCTTCCCATTACATGCCATACAGAGTGGGTCAAAGGGACACAGATGGGGTGGAAACAGTGTCTACTATGCATCCTTGTTGCTCCTGTCCCTTTAGGTTCAGAGCTTCAGATTCCTGGCCTGGTCTCTTCTCAATCTCAAAAGTTACATCCCATCTACTTATATGAGGGGAATAGGCATAAGGAAAGGCCATACCTACCTTGGCAACTGAGATAAATTCAGCCACCCTTAGCCTACTTGAGGATGTGAGTCTGCTTAAGATGTTAAACATATTTCATATTGGATAAGAGACTAAAGATGATACTAAACATTGTTTATATGCTGAATAGTCTAACTTGAGAAAAACATTTAAGTTATATTTCTTTTATGTGACATTCTGAATACTTAATCATTAAGTATAAACCTATATACTAGAATAATTTTTTTAGTTCTGAAAAATTAGGAAAAAAGAAACATAATGAAGAAAAAATTTACCCACAAACCAATTCCTCAATATAACTACTACTAAAAATGTGTGTCTTATGCTTCCAAATTATTTGCCTCCCTATTTATCTATGCAATTCCATGCTGTCTATTATTTCAGTATGCAAACAGGAATGGAGCAGAAATATATTATAAATTTAATCTGTGAATCCGTTTTATTTCTGGTTTTGCTGTTGCTGGAAGATAAATCACATAGACCTAAAAAGAATTATCCATGCATTTCCTCAACCATTCCTACTGTACTTTCCATACTTTTAAGTTTTAGCTTATTAAGCTGATGTTAAAAGAATTTTGCAAACTGTGGCATTAAATGAGTCACTAACAAAATTCACTTTATAAGAGTAACATGAAGAGAGAGTGTGAGAAGACAGGAGAGAAAAATAAAGGAGAAGGGAGAAGAGGGGAGGGTAGAGAGAATGGAATATGTTAAAAATTGGTATTAGCCAGAGGGCTCCTACAGAGAAATGAGAGCTTGAAAATGTAGACTGACTAATGCTCTTCAGCATCCTAGAAGCAAAGTGTCTTGTATAAGGTTAAGTAGTGGATGAAACTACATTACTCATAAGGCAAAACATATTTTGAACAGAAGTCCATAGGCCAAGAAGGCAAGGTTGCTTAAAAAGAACTAGATTTGTTACTGCCTCTGGGAAAAACAGAAATCCTATTGACTATGTAAAAGCAAGCATTTCCTGCAGTCTTATGATTTTACGGCTATTCTCTCAGGTTTCAGAGAAAATAAATATACATGTATTTTGAACAATAGAAGTTAAAAAATAACTTATTTAGAAGAGCTTTTCTTTCCTGAAATAGAATAAATATGCCAAGCAAGCATCTTTAGGGGGGAAGGGGGGTTGGTTTGAAAGCATTAATGTTCATAAATACACATTATAGTCACTATTATTTTTTGTTTTGGTTTTTTTTCACAATAGCTTAATTTACCTGTTCAAAGACACTTTTCAAAATCTGTATCACTAAAAGAAAAACATGATATGCTTCAAAAATAAAATTTATCTTGTTACTTGTTTTTTTACTTTATTGCTGACTCCACTGGTTACTATGGAATAAAACGTTTGATTGCAATAGGGAAACTTCATAGATTGTCCTTCAATAAGCATAGCTATGGGTCTTTTTTCATTACTATGTTTAAACTACTTAGTGAAAACTAGTGAAAAGGCCATTTTATTATTTAACATGTTCTGAACTGGAATCAAAAGTCTAAATTCTTCTCGGGGTTTATATATGGATGCTATATATCATTTTTTAAGAGATATCTATTAATATATATTTTTCCAAAAATAACAAAATGCTATGCACATCAGACCAAAGCATATTTGAATTTAGCCATGACTTGAACTATTAATCTTTGTTGTTCTTGCTATTTAGAAAACACTGGCTGTCCATCAGGAAGGTCAACAGGCAAAGGGGCAGCATGATGCCATTCAAGAAGCACTAGTCTGCAAGACAGGAAATGAGGGACAAGGGACTCCTTGAGTCTATTCCTAATAATGTTGTCTTTATTGAGTGCACCTACATTTTGCCCCACATTAGTTCTGAGCTATATTAAATTTTTTTTTCTTTCATACCCAGAAACAGTATAATTTTTGTGTACTCCCCTACCAAGTAAAACAGAAGTATATTCAGCTTTAATAAATTCCAAGTTAGCAAGAATGAGAGATGGTTGTGTATGCCTATGACCAATAAGCATGAGACTCAATCCATAAGTATTAATTAGTTCTATAATAATTACTGTGAAAGGCAATCTGCTATCATTGGAAATAGAACTAGATTTGATAACAGCCAAACCTAGATTGATTCCAGTTTTCATACTTTTTGGGTGTGAGCTTTGACATATTCCTCAAATTCCTGGGCCTCACCGGTGGTACAGACTTAGCAGTATCTACCTTCTGTGTTAATATAATGATTAAATAAATGATTTATGCAATATGCCTCACACATAGTAAGTGTTCTAAAAATCATTATTTTGTACTAGAAAACCTCTGAAGCCTCACAGTAACTGATAGTTGCATGGTCTTCTTTCAAAAAAAAAACCTCAGTTACCTGCTATTTACTTCGTCCCCATTGGAAATTTGCGAAGAACTTGGTGGTTGTTCATTCCACCACTGAGACAAGAGGCTGAAGAACAGCCCTTTATACAGAGATTATCATACCTTATGCCTTGTGACTCTGCCACTCTGGCTAGCATTTGATTGGTCTATAACCATTTGACTGTGCAAAGAGTTAGTAGTCTATGGCTGAGTGTAGGGATATACCAAGAGCACAAAAGAGGCAGTTATAGTCCTTTTTGAGTAATTTTGAATATAATACTCATAGCCATGTTTGTTTTTCATCCTATTTCCCATTATATCCTCATAATAAGTCCCCATGCATTGAATTGCCTGAGTATGTCTCTGTTCAGTACAACCAGAAAGATAATATATAACACAGCTTTCCACTTTACCAATAAAATGGTATCTAAGTGATATTGTTCACAGGGAACATTTCTCCTGTAAAGAATCATGTATAAGTGACCATAATCCACTTTATTTCCAAGAAATAGAACTGCACCATTGAGAATTCCCCCAGAAGCACAAGAACTAGGAATGTGAAGGATAAAACTATCCACTGGACCAACTTCCTGATAAAATTGCTATTTAAATATCTAATGCTTATCCTGTTGATTAGCATAGTAAATGGTTAATTGGGGAGAAATTGATGAACAGTTTAGTTTTGAAATGTAACGTTTGTAAAATTAAATACAATGCCACTAAGTAGAAATTTTAGGCATAATCACTTTCAAGGGAGATAAAATTTTCCAATAGCCACTTTAGTAGCTTACTTAATTCATGTTTATAAATTATGTTGAAGATGAAAAGCACCATTTAAATGTTAAAGTATCCTCTAATGTGCCTCAAATAATTTAATTTATGTGCAAAATGACAATTATGATATTTCAATTAAATAGTAACAGAGAGTAATGGTCTAATGTTTTGATGACAGACACAGTCATTGATAGTAACTGGAACAGGGTCTTAAGTTGGTTGGTCTTGGGCAACCTCTTGTATTTTCCTGATCATATCAAATAAAATTTTGTTTCCATGGGAATTTTAAAAATATGATCAGAGTGTTTAAATTTGGTCTAGCATTCTAAAAATCTGTGTTAATTAATTTCACTAGAGCTAATCAACTATCTTTTTTAATTGTTAAGTTAAAGAAGTTAATCATTGTCTTCTTTAACTGTTAAGGCATGAGATAATGTATACATATATGCATGGATAAGTTCTATTTTATCCTCAGAGTAAAATTACTATAGTCATTTATGTGCCTTTATGTACATGCATATACATCTGTATACATATGTACACATACTTATATACACATATATATGAATATGCAAAACAATGATTTAAAATAAAATATAAAGAGTTGTGTATGCTATAATGTGTTTGTTAGTGGTAGATTTATCAAAAGACTCTTCAATGAATTTCATGTAGACACTTAACTATAGCATTAATGCATTATATCATAAATCTGCAAGCCAATAATTATCTACATCCCAGTCTTACTTAACAAATGCACTTGGCTGAGTGTGGTGGCTCATGCCTGTAATCCCAGCACTCTGGAAGGCTGAGTTGGGCAGATTGCTTGAGCCCAGAAGTTCAAGATCAGTCTGGGCAATATAGTGAAACCTTGTCTCTACTAAATAAATAAATAAGTAAATAAATAAGTCAGTGTGGTGGCAAGTGGCTATAGTCCCAGCTACTCAGGAGATTGAAGTAGAAGGATCGCTTGAGCCTGGGAGGTTAAGGCTAAAGTGAGCTGAGATCACACCACTGCACTCCAGCCTGTATGACAGAGCACGACTTTGTCTCTAAAATAAAAAAAAATAAAAAAATAAAAAAAGGATCCACTTAGAAGGAAACAGACCTGTATCTAAACTGAATCATTGATTTTTTTAATCCTTAGCTCATGATTACTGATTCTCAACCTCAGTGGTAAATCAGAGTCTTTACCAACCACCCATCTATCCATTTTCCATCCATCCATTCCCTTACTCAACAAATTATCATTGAAACCTCTTTTATGTGTCTGGATACTCTGCTAAATTTAGAGAATGCAAAGAAATTTATATCTCATCTTCCACCCAAAACCATTCACTCTCCAAGGAATAGGATCCATAAACAGATTAAGTAAACAATACATTAAATTGTGAAAATAGTACATGCACTGGATTTTATGGGAGAATTGATGAAATATTCCAGCCAAGTCTGGGAAAGAATACAGAAGGCTCTTTAGAGTGTGTTTCCTGAATAAAGTATTGAAAGATAAGTAGCTCTTAGCCAAGCGAAATGAGAAAAGTATGTAGTGGTTATATGCCAGTGAGATGGAGCAGGTTTATGAAAGATGAAGGGAAGACAGAGCATTAAGTTTGAATATACTATTGTGGTATGTTTTGGAAAAGGTACTACTAGGGAATAAGGTTAGGAGAGAGGCAGGGACCATGTCATGATGGACCTGGCAGGCTAAGCTAAGGAATGTGGCTATAATAAAATAAGTCAGTAGGGGCCACAGTGTTTTCTGCTTAAATGACAACTTGTCCCGTATTTTCTCTGTACAGGAACATTCAGTTCCCTGCAATGATTGACATACATTTGTTTCCATGGCTATAATTAATAGACTGTGGCTCACCAGAAAGTGTACATAAAGGAATGTAGACATGAAGTTACTTTTCACATTTACTAAAAGCAATGAACATTGTAAGGGGTTATGTAGTGCCCTTAAGCAATGTCTCTAGGATGTCAACCTAATGACCATACCATTTAACTATGTCAGGTGCCAGTACATAATAGATACAAGCATGCATGCTTAACATGTACTAACAGATTATTCAAACTAACTGATGGCCAACTTCAGTGGTAGAATTGAGACTGTAAATTATACTTAGATAAAATAATGATGTTTCTATCCTGAAGAATTAGGCATTATATATTACAGAAGAAGGACTTTTTTAGGACCTAGAAGCACATTTTCATTAGGCTACTTCCTCACTCACTCCCAAGGAAACAGAAAACTGTAGTTAACTTTCAGAATAACTTAACTGTAAAAATCCTTAGTGTAAGAGGAAAACTCTAATAGTAATTGACATCATAATTATCTAAGATATCTATACATTAAGTCAGGATATGGGATTAGCAGAATAAATTTAAAGGAAATGGAAGTTCATTCCAAGTTGTATCTCGTATTCTGAGTTATTTTACTCTTAATTGGGGAAGCCATTGCCTTCTGTACCACATGGCATTCCAATTAATCTTCTGGTAGTGTGTAAGTAATGTGAATGTTAGTTCCACTTATGGGATGATAATATATCATAAACGGCTAAAATTGTCTAGAAATAAGGCAAGCAGCTCCATTTCATGACCTTTTAATTTCTGTCAAGCTAAAATAGCCTACAGGGAATTAATTCATTTCCATATCTGGAAAATGCTGAGTACATGTACCAGTTAATTTTTGTGGCGAGGAAACTTATTGAGATGTAAAATTGTGAGTGTGTGGGAGGGTATACTATGCTATTACAGTGTTTGGAAACCACCCCCCCCCCGCCCCCATTAATCTCCGATCCCCAAAAAGCTTTTCCTCCTCTTTGTTTCAGGAGCTCTTTCAAGCCCAAAGCATGGACTGCTAGCTATTGTTAGGACAACCACACATCTCACTTTTCCTGGGACATTTTAACAGTGCTGTTGATGACAGTTTTACCTCCCCACTCCCCTACCAGATTTTCCTGGGAACATATCCTAAGAAGATGCTTTAATACAAATCAGAGTCTCTTTCTGAGGAGACTAATCTAAGACAGACTGCTGTATCTGTTGCATTGTCAGGACTGTTAATAGCTCTTCCCCGAAAAGGCCCTCATTTAAATAACTATTTATGCAGGCATTCAATCTATTACAAAAAGACAACTTTTTGAGGACATTATTCTATGTTCCCAAATAAGATATGGAAAATGATAAACAAGTGGGTATGGGGTAGGAAACCTAACATGATGATGGATAAGAGATTTTTCAACCAGTGGGCCTGATCGAAGGTCTGTGGTTTCCAAGACAAGTAGGATAATGTGCCGGGTCCTTGCAGTACCCTGGAGTAGATGGAGGATATTGGTTATTTACTGTGACTAAAGGCTTGATGCTAGCTGTCAGGGTTTCTGTTCTTATAAAAATCTTCTATGTCCAAATACATCATGGAAACAGCAGAGAACAACCCAACTATATGGGCAATTCCAGTTTGGACAACGTTCCTGTCAGCAAACAGCCAGTACTGAAGCATGAAGCTATTTGAGACTGGGCTTCATATGGCCCCGAGCTGTGTATGTCTCAGCCCTAATAATGATCAACATTAAATTTCCTGTTAACACCAACGGATGGAAATAAGTCACGTTTAATTAAACTTAAATAACAAAGTAACATGACCTTTTTCTGAATATCCAAGCTTTTGGCTACAGATTTATAACATCACATTTTATAGAATTGTATAATAAAGCTAATAATTATTAAACTTCTCTTTAAGTTTTAATTATAACTTCTTAAGAACCCAGAATGACCACCAAAGAATTTTTGTATTTATTTGGAGCTTGTGAAATGAATCTAATTTCTAGTCTTAAAATGTGAATAATATTCAGAATCATTTTGATGTTAACTTCCAGTGATCTCAAAATAATATCCATGAAAGTGAGCCAAATATTTCAGGAGCATAAATGCACAGACAGAATGTGATTAGATTTGTAGGATTTCAAATTGAGTATTACAATTAAATTACAATCACCATGCTATCATGCATTCATAAATCAAAAAAATCACATATAGGGCTGAAGTAAAATATTAGATTCACCTTTATTTAATGGAAATATAAATTAAGTCATATGAACAGGATGATATTAAACATACAAAACGAAAGAGTATATTTTCTATTGTGTTAAAAAATGAGCTGTTAATCAATTTCCTTGGCTAAATTAGCATAACAAGACCCCAAATTTTAAATGCACTTAATTTTTTATTACTAATACTCCTTCAATGAAGAAATAAAATTGAGAAATTAGAAGACATAATGAATAGCCTTTATTGTAAGGTCAGATATCATATACTCAGAGCTAATAGAAAATATCATTCTAAGCCATAGCAAATGAGCCCTACCAACATAACAAAGTGCTGATATCAGCCTGGAAACTATCTTGAATGTCAAGGGATATGGTCTTCATTTGTGGTGTTTGATTGTTCATATAAATATTTAATGGGAATATTATTAGACCATTCAGTTGAGTGAAATAAACTGATGGTACAAGTAGCTAAAGAAGCTTACTTAATATTCACTAAATGAAGTGGCATAATAATTTATTTTGCATATTATATAAGTCTTTTGAGAGGTTTTATACTTCTAAACTTTTTAGCACTGTTTAAAAGGTGTCATTACTGCCATAATTATGAGTTTTTAATGTATTTTTATGGTTAATATACATATAGCACACATTTTATAGGAAAAATGAAGACTCTTATCCACATTATACCTGGTGGAAATAAGGTACCTCTAATTCTGAAGGTTGACTTACCTTTAATATAGCTTCATTGAATCTTACCATAAATGTTAACTTTATACTACATAAAATCTCTCAGTGAACTTCTCAAGAGTAGAACTTAAATGATTAAACAGATAAGGTAGAAAGCTTTTTAACTACATGTAAGCTTTGAATTTTTAGAAAAATTTAGCCACCTATTCAAGTCAAGCATATTTTAAACATTATTTTAGCATTTAATCTGAAGAAAATTTTGGAAACACAGATTTTTATAGAATTGTTGGTTTAATATATTTACATATAATACTCAAATTGTCTCTATAAATGCTGCATGCATTAGTTGTTTTAAAACATTATTTAAGGATCATGTAGCTTTATGAAGAATAGTAAAATACATAGAAAATATACAAAAATTATACTCTATCTTTTAAAGGTATGATTTTATGGATGATTTTTTGTTGTTAACTTTTGTTTTTGTTTTGTTGTTGTTGTTGTTGTTTTACTTTATCTCTTAATTTTATCCACTTGAAAAAAAATTATTCAACCTTAGAGCAATGGCAATCTAGGAAATTAGACCAACCTTGAGACAGAGAAAAATTTATTAAAACTCAGTTTGAAGTCAGCACAGAGCTACCAAGGCAGTGAAGAATCATGAGGTGAAGACCTGGGAAATGAATAAAATCCAGGGAGGTTAGCTTCATACTTGGGGTTGCTGATTTCTGTAGGTAAATCTCAAAAAGACTAAGAATATAAGCAGAGTTTGGACAACCTCACAAGACCTGGAAACAAAAGTTGGTGTTCAGGGAGCATTAAGGAGAGAGGAGACTGGTGCATATCCCTCTCTCTGGATAAAAGGAAATTTTGAAGAGACTGATATTTCAAAATATTTTAGTTGTGGATCTCCTCGATAACTAAATTAGATCAAGGTGCTGTGAATTGCATGTGGCCCTGACCATTTGCTACTAGAAAGTATAAATATTCTCTGTGGGAATATAGTATCATTCTTGTGGGAATATAATATCAGACTTCAATTTATTTCATGAAGTTAAAAATAAGTAGGCATATGAAGTAGCAAAATTTAAAAAGTAAAAACAAAATTAGAAGCAGAAGACAAGAATAAGAGGAAGAGGAAGAAGGAGAAAAACAAAGAGGGAAGGAAGACTATGAAAAAGGGATCCACAATGGATCCCTTTAATGGAGTTATCGGGCACAAATTATAAAATCACTTTTATTAATATAGTCAAGGATATAAACCATGAAATTAGAACTTTAAAAAAGAATATATAAGAATTACATATTAACATATGTGTGTATTAATAAAAGATATTAAAATCTAAATTGAAACTGTAGAACTAAAACATAAAACAACTAAAATTAATGGCGAAATAGAGCAATATGACTCTGTATTAGATACAATTGAAGAAAGCATAGTAAATTGGGAGGAGAGTCAGAAGAACATATCCTGAAGAAAGCCCAGAGACACAAAATGATGGACTTCACAGAAGAAAAGTGAGAAACATATGACCAATAGTTGTGAGCTAAGGTATATACAAATAGAAGCACAAAAGGAGAAGGGAGAGGTTAGCCAATAAAATTGCTTATAAACCTGACACAACAAAATAAGAAAAATAGTAAATCTATCTAATCTTATTTTAAAATTATTAAATATATCTTTTAAAATTTTTCGACAAATAAAATTACATTTTGTAGTTGTTTTTGTCAGTTTCCACCAAAATGGTTAAGAAAAAAAAACACTCCAATGATATGACAGAGAGATCTTTTCATATTTTATGAGACAAAGATACTCTGTACCTAAACCCAAAATAATATTAAAAGGAAGATACTGGGGCAAAATTTCACATTAAGCATAGATTTTTAAAATATCAGCAAATTAAAGCCATGTCAGATTTAGTAATAGGTAAAAATTATGATATATTATGATCAAATTTGGTTGATTTACAGGTATGTAAGGTTTTCTTAACCTTCAATAATCAACCAATTAAATCATCCATTTTAACAAAATAAAGAACAAATGTCACCAATTTAATCTACTAAATTGAAAATGAAAATATATTTTATAACATTAAACATATTCATGATTTTAAAAAATTAAACTTCTAACAAATTATGAATAGATGAAACTTCATTAATTTGATAATGGGTAGGCACAGAAACCACAGAAAAAAACATACTGGACGTAGAAGTGAACTATTGAATGCTTTCTCTTAGAGATTAAAACTGAAACAAAAGTGTCCCCCATCAACATTTCTATTAAGCATCATGCCTGAAATCATAGCAAATGCAATAAGACAACAACAACCACAAAAATGTAAAATTAGCGGGGTGTAGTGTTGTGTGCCTATAGTTCCAGTTATTTTGAAGGTTGAGGCAGGAGGATTGCTTGGCATGGAAGCCAGGTAGGTGTTGGAGGCTGCAGTGAGCTATGATCATGCCATTGCACTCTAGCTTGCTTGACAGAGCAAGACCCTGTCTTTTAAAATTAAATAAATAAATAAATGTAAAACAGTGGAAAAGGAAAAAGAATAAGCATATAATTTTTAATAGCTAATATACAAATTTTACAAAGTTGTTGGATACAATGTAAAAAGGTTGAAAGAAAAGTATATGTATGTATAAATGGGCTATGCAATACCATCAAAATATTTCAAATACTTTAAATTCTGTGAACGAATGCCACACAGAGCATTAGAAAATGTTAAGGCAGACTTAAGAAGACCTAAATAAATGAAAGTGTATACCTGGTCCAAGAATGGAGAGATCGATTTACTTATTTGTTTATTTGTTTTTCGTTTAAAGCTTTTTTTTTTAATGTTTTATTATTTTTTAACTTATTTTAAGTTCAGAGGTACATGTGCAAATTTGTTACGTAGGTAAACTTGTGTCATGGTGGTTTGCAGGAGATGTTATTTCTCCCCAAATATATTGGTATACTCAATATAAAATTAAATATAAAGAAGCATGAATCCCAGCAAAAATACTAGCAGATTTTTATGTGAACATTGGCCAACTGCTATGGATTTGGAAAGGCCAGGGACATATTCAACCAACCAAGACACCCTTGAAAAAATAGAATAAGATGATAGGACTTGTCCTATCAGAGATACAGACTTAATATAAAGCAACAATAAATTGAGAGTAGGTATTGACTAGGATAAATAAATACATCAATACAACAGACCAGATAGATCAGCCTCATGAATATCTACAATTTTATATGTGACAAGGATGACAATATAGTAGGGGAAGATTGTTATTTCAAAATGGGGCAGTACTAATTGGGTGTTTATTTGTATGCCAAAAAAAAAAAGACCTTAACCTTTACTCATATCATACATAAAGTAACAATGGCTGGTGCACTGTAGCTCTAAATATGGAAGGCAAAACATGAAAAATTTTAGAAAACATTGAGGATTTTTGCATCGATGTTCATCAGGGATATTGGTCTAAAATTCTCTTTTTTGTGTGTCTGCCAGGCTTTGGTATCAGGATAATGCTGGCCTCATAAAATGAGTCAGGGAGGATTCCCTCTTTTTCTATTGATTGGAATAGTTTCAGAAGGAATGGCACCGGCTCCTCCTTGTACCTCTGGTAGAATTCGGCTGTGAATCTGTCTGTTCCTGGACTTTTTTTGGTTGGTAGGCTACTAATTATTGCCTCAATTTCAGAGCCTGCTATTGGTCTATTCAGGGATTCAACTTCTTCCTGGTTTAGTCTTGGGAGAGTGTATGTGTCCAGGAATTTATCCATTTCTTCTAGGTTTTCTAGTTTATTTGCGTAGAGGTGTTTATATTATTCTCTGATGGTAGTTTGTATTTCTGTGGGGTTGGTGGTGATATCCCCTTTATCATTTTTTATTGTGCCTATTTGATTCTTCTCTCTTTTCTTCTTTATTAGTCTTGCTAACGATCTATCAATTTTGCTGATCTTTTCAAAAAAAACAGCTCCTGGATTCATTGATTTTTGAAGGGTTTTTTTGGTATCTCTATCTCCTTCATTTCTGCTCTGATCTTAGTTATTTCTTGCCTTTTGCAAGATTTTGAATGTGTTTGCTCTTGCTTCTCTAGTTCTTTTAATTGTGATGTTAGGGTGTCAATTTTAGATCTTTCCTACTTTCTCTTGTGGGCATTTAGTGCTATAAATTTCCCTCTACACACTGCTTTAAATGTGTCCCAGAGATTCTGAAATGTTGTGTCTTTGTTCTCATTGGTTTCAAAGAACATCTTTATTTCTGCCTTCATTTTGTTATGTACCCAGTAGTCATTCAGGAGCAGGTTGTTCAGTTTCCATGTAGTTGGGCGGTTTTGATTGAGTTTTTTAATCCTGAGTTTTAGTTTGATTGCACTGTGGTCTGAGAGACAGTTTGTTATACTTTCTGTTCTTTTACATTTGCTGAGGGGTGCTTTACTTCCAACTATGTGGTCAATTTTGGAATAAGTGCGATGTGGTGCTGAGAAGAATGTAAAATCTGTTGATTGGGGGTGGAGAGTTCTGTAGATGTCTATTAGGTCTGCTTGGTGCAGAGCTGAGTTCAATTCCTGTATATCCTTTTTAACTTCCTGTCTTGATCTAATGTTGAAATACTGGCAAACTGAATCCAGTAGCACATCAAAAAGCTTATCCACCATGATCAAGTGGGCTTCATCCCTGGGATTCAAGGCTGGTTCAACATATGCAAATCAATAAACACAATCCAGCATATAAACAGAACCAAAGACAAAAACCACATGATTATCTCAATAGATGCAGAAAAGGCCTTTGACAAAATTCAACAGTCCTTCATGTTAAAAACCCTCAATAAATTAGGTATTTATGGAAAGTATCTCAAAATAATAAGAGCTATTTATGACATACCCACAGCCAATATCCTACTGAATGGGCAAAAACTGGAAGCATTCCCTTTGAAAACTGGCACAAGACAGGGATGCCCTCTCTCACCACTCCTATTCAACATAGTGTTGGAAGTTCTGGCTAGGGCAATCAGGCAAGAGGAAGAAATAAAGGGTATTCAGTTAGGAAAAGAAGAAGTCAAATTGTCCCTGTTTGCAGATGACATGATTGTATATTTAGAAAACCCCATTGTCTCAGGCCAAAATCTCCTTAAGCTGATAAGCAACTTCAGCGAATTCTCAGGATACAAAATCTATGTGCAAAAATCACAAGCATTCATATACTCCAATAACAAACAGAGAGCCAAATCATGAGTGAACTCCCATTCACAATTGCTTCAAAGAGAATAAAATACCTAGGAATCCAACTTACAAGGGATGTGAAGGAACTCTTCAAGGAGAACTACAAACCACTGCTCAGTGAAATAAAAGAGGACACAAACAAATGGAAGAACATTCCATGCTCATGGATAGGAAGAATCAATATCATGAAAATGGCCCTACTGCCCAAGGTAATTTATAGATTCAATGGCATCCCTATCAAGTTACCAATGACTTTCTTCACAGAATTGGAAAAAACTGCTTTAAAGTTCGTATGGAACCAAAATAGAGCCCACATTGCCAAGACAATCCTAAGTCAAAAGAACAAAGCTAGAGGCATCACACTACCTGACTTCAAACTATACTACAAGGCTACAATAACCAAAACAGCATGGTACTGGTACCAAAACAGAGATATAGACCAATGGAACAGAACAGAGCCCTCAGAAATAATACCATGCATCTACAACCATCTGATCTTTGACAAACCTGACAAAAAAAAGAAATGGGGAAAGGATTCCCTATTTAATAAATGGTGCTGGGAAAACTGGCTAGCCATATGTAGAAAGCTGAAACTGGATCCTTTCCTTGCACTGTATACAGAAATTAATTCAAGATGGATTAAGACTTAAATGTTAGACCTAAAACCATAAAAACCTTAGAAGGAAATCTAGGCAATACCATTCAGGACATAGGCATGGGCAAGGACTTCATGTCTAAAACACCAAAAGCAAAGACAACAAAAGCCAACATTGACAAATGGGATCTAATTAAACTAAAGAGCTTCTGAACAGCAAAAGAAACTATCATCAGAGTGAACAGGCAACCTACAGAATGGGAGAAAAATTTTGCAATCTACTCATCTGACAAAGGGCTAATATCCAGAATCTATAAAGAACTCAAACAAATTTACAAGAAAAAAACAACCCCATCAAAAAGTGGGTGAAGGATATGAACAGACATTTCTCAGAAGAAGACATTTATGCAGCCAACACACACATGAAAACAATGCTCATCATCACTGGCTATCAGAGAAATGCAAATCAAAACCACAATGACATACCATCTCACACCAGTTAGAATGGCAATCATTAAAAAGTCAGGAACCAACAGGTGCTGGAGAGGATGTGGAGAAATAGGAACACTTTTACACTGTTGGTGGGACTGTAAACTAGTTCAACCATTGTGGAAGACAGTGTGGCAATTCCTCAAGGATCTAGAACTAGAAATACTATTTGATCCAGCCATTCCATTGCTGGGTATATACCCAAAGATTATAAACCATGCTGCTATGAGGACACACACACACACGTATGTTTATTGTGGCACTATTCACAATAGCAAAGACTTGGAACCAACCCAAATGTCCATCAATGATATGCTGGATTAAGAAAATGTGGCACATATACACCATGGAATACTATGCAGCCATAAAAAAGGATGAGTTCATGTCCTATGTAGCGACATGGATGAAGCTGGAAACCATCATTCTCAGCAAACTATTGGAAGGACAAAAAAGCATACACCACATGTTCTCAGTCATAGGTGGGAATTGAACAGCGAAAATGCTTGGACACAGGAAGGGGAACATCACACACCGGGGCCTGTTGTGGGGTGGGGGACTTGGGGAGGGATAGCATTAGGAGATATACCTAATGTAAATGATGAGTTAATGGGTGCAGCACACCAACATGGCACATGTATACATACATAACCTGTACATTGTGCACATGTACCCTAGAACTTAAAGTATAATTTAAAAAAATTTAAAAAACATTGAAGAACATCTCGATGACATTGAGTAGAGAAATATTTTTAATAAGGACTCCTAAAAGTACTAACATTAAAAAATTGATGAATCATACTATGTTATAATTACGTATCAAAACATACTATCAAGACAAAAGACAGAATGGGGAAAAAATTGTGATCCTTATCATCCAGAAAAGGCTTATATCTAGAATATGGAAAAAACTACAAACCAACAAGCATAAGACAAAATCTGAAAGAAAAGAGGCAAGAGACTTAAGCAGGCACTTTACACAACAGAATTTCAAAATAGCTAAAAATGGAAAGAATAGAAAATAAAATGTATACAACTTCACTAGTCATTTGGGAATTCAAATAAAAATCACTACAATGTATCATGACACACCCTACAGAATGGTTATACAGATTGACAATACCAAGTTTTCACAAGAATCTGGAGCAACAGGATTTCTTGTTCATTGTTCTTAGAACTCAAATCCAGTATGCCACTTTGTAGAAAACTATTTTGTACTATTTACTGACTTTGAAAGTAGATAGCTATATGACTTTGAAATTCCTTACCTGTCCAGCATATATGGGTGCACCAGTGCAGAAAGACATGTTGAAAATGTTCACAGCAGCCTTATTTTTAATTGCTACAAACTGGAAATAACACAAATGGCCATCAAGAATGGAATAAATGGCTGTGATATAATCATTCAATGAAACCATGTATGGCAATGAAAATCATCAAACTTCAGCTACATATACAACACAGATATAAACATAATACTGATTAAAAGATGCCAGACACAAAATAAAAACATTTTGTATGTTATGAAGGCATTAATTCAGAGGACGAAACATACATACAGCTGACCCTTGAACAACAAGAGGGTTAGGGGTGTCTACCCCTATGTAGTCAAAAATACATGTATAACTGTTGACTTCCCAAAAACTTAATTACTAGTAGCCTCCTTTTGACGGGAAGTCTTACCAATAACATAAGCAGTTGATTAACACATAATTTGTATGTTAAATGTATTACATACTGTATTTTTACAATACATTGAGCCAGGCAAAATAAAACGTTATTGAGACAATTATAAGGAAGGGAAAATAGAGTTACTGTAAGTACTGTACTCTATTTACTGATGCCATAATTTTGTGCTGTTTTCAAGATGAACGTCTGAAGTGGTGAGAATCGACGTCTGCACACCTCAATCTATGGTGCATATCAAGTAATCAAACCTTTTCTTGTAATGCCACGACTTTTCTCTGTTTCTTGAGGGCACTTCCAGCATTACTAGTGGCACCTCCTATGGTTTCCATGGTGTTATTCAAGGTTTATGATATTGCACTAAACATGATGAAAAATAGACGAGAAGCACAAGAGATGTTTTACTGAGATAACGCAATTTCCTGGAGAGATGAGCTGCTGATGCAGAGCTGATTAACATCACAAAAGTGTTTTAAGCAGACACTCTCAACACTTGACTCCACCACAATAGCTACAAGAGGGGGCTACAAAATTTTTACAGTAGTTGAGTGCATACTACAATTAATTTTAAGCCAGTTATGACTTAATACTGCATCTTTACATTCATTTACATTTCTCTCAACTGCGATTGGTGCCATGTACAGTCTGTGTTTGTGTGGGTAAGTTTTGAAAAATTTTAACTTTTTGTAATCTATTTGTGTATATTTTATGGTAGTAAATGGTAAAACAGACTAGTGTCTCTGTATATTTTATGCATTTATGGCATACATAACTTTTTCTTAATTTTTGATATTTCTAGACTACACAGTTTGTCTGCAAGTTTTTTCAAATTGTCACGAATTTCAAACAAAAATGTTCCAACATAGTTATTGAAAAAAAAATCCATGTATAAGGGGACTAATGCAGTTGAAAGCCATGTTGTTCAATATGTTTAGGGTAAAACTGTTTTCCAACATATGCATTCTCTAACTAGAATTTGTGACACTGAGCAAAATGCACTGCATATAACATGCTAAAGAAAGGCTTACTATTGGATAAATTCATTTGTTGGATAAATGTTTTAGTGAGTGATTTCTATTATTCCAATTGGATTGGATCTGTTGTATAACTCAGAATCATCCCTCCTAAGCACTTTTGCATTTGGGTTACATACAGTTAAACCAAGGGGAATAGAAAGGGTACAGAATAAAACAGAAAAGATCTTGTTACAAACCATATGACATTATTGATCTCTTAAAATAATCACTTGGAGTGAGTTTCTACCTACCAGGCCAGCTCAAAATTTTTATTTGGTTAGAGAAAGTAAACTGATTTTCTTAGAACTGAAATCACTTGTCAGAAAAGAAGACTATAAAACGTGATGTGGACACAAGTACCGGTGATAGGTTTGATGGGACGTACCTAGAAGCTGTGTTTCCAGGCTCTGATGATAATTTAGTTCAACTGAACTATAACATTAAGCTTAATTCTCCCTCCTAAAATACAGCAATTACAGGTATAAATCAGACCCCTATTCAGGATCAGTGTTCTATGGCAGTGGGGAATATTTAAGAGACACTGCTACTTCCTTTCTTCATGATTTTGAGAAGTCAAGTAGAGCCTTTAGAAAGACATTCCAACTTTTTTCTCTCCAAGTCAAACTTTTTAGCTGAATATTACTCTAGGGTTTTTCTGTAATACTAACTAACATATGGCCAAGGGTCGATCTCCTGAGGTAATGAGTCTATTGTCCTCTTGCTACAGAGAAAATTGAAACCAAAATGCTAAAGAAAATCAATATGCTGAAATCTGGGTGAATAACTCATAACGTGTTTCTTAGAATGTCAAAACTGAAACAAGACACTGAACCTCTCTTGATTAAGCTTAAAAACAATAATTCTATAATATAGAATAGGATCTATGTGGATAAGTGAATATATGTATTTCTTAAAAGAGAAAACTGAGACTAGCCTATGATACAAATCTAATATTTGAACATTAATTTTAACATGAAAGGTATTTTTTGTGAGACTAAATATCTTGTGACTAGATATCATTCCACAGAAATCACAGATAAAATCCTATATACAGCATCATCATATTGTTCTTTATCTCCACTGGAAAAATAAACTTAAGCTATAGTAGCAGAAACGCAGTCACATATATTAAGGACTGCCTTAATAGCAAAGGTCATTGGATTCAAGAATGGACTTATTTGAAGTAGAATTTGTGGATTCTGCTACTGTGTAGTTATTGAATAATAAGACTCACCTGTCTAGCATGACTTTTATGCATTTTCAGCTGAAGCCAAAAGAATGAATCAGATACACTTTCAAGGATCTTTGCCATCATATAATTCTTCAAGATTGATTCAATATATTTTAAGAAGCATAATTCAAAGATCAGAAGGCAGGGGCATACATAGTATCGTTGTGAATACAAATCACTTCTGTAATATTTACAGATGTGGATAGATGGTGGATATTGAGCTTTTTGCTATCTTATCATTTGTCAATTTTTCATGAAGAAAACTATAAAATTACTGATATACTAAGCTTTCCAGTGGTTGTATTTTATTATGTGAAACAAAGTTTAATATAATGAGGAAAGCATTTCTGATGAGTTTTATTTGGAACCAGCACAGTTTTGTAATAACATGAAATCCCATTTCTTTTGTAGACAAATGTGTACCATATGTTGTTGTTACCAAAATACTGTTAATTTGATTTTTTAAAAATTGTTTTCAGTTACTCCAGATCTTATCAGAAGAAAAATTAATGAAAATCAAACCCTCTAAAAAGGCTTTGTGTGGTTGAGATTAAATTATACCCTTTCCAAAGCTTGCTGTTTGTATACTAAATGTTATCACCACACAATTGTGGTTTTATCACCATATCTTTCTGGGCCCCATTTATTAGCAGCAAAAAGAAAGGAATTTTAAAATCTACATTTTGATGCATTATATTGCATTCCCTTAGTTTTCAAATACCTGTGCATTTGCCTTAAATTATCATTTTTATGATACATGGCATTTCCTTTTTATTTCCTTTGAGTAAACATCATAAAAAGAATGTTGAGAATACACAACATCAGAATATCAATGTTTAGAATA
Source organism: Theropithecus gelada (assembly GCF_003255815.1). Lineage (NCBI taxonomy): Eukaryota > Metazoa > Chordata > Mammalia > Primates > Cercopithecidae > Theropithecus > Theropithecus gelada. Next base: position 133,865,298 of record NC_037670.1, read on the forward strand.
AAACATCAATTTAAGAAGTAGTGGTCATTTTCTTTATGGAATAAATTCAAACTTCTCTTTGTCTTTAGTAATAAAAGTTTGGAGTATCCCTTTGTGTCAAAAATAGATCATTTAGGGCAGTTGGGTGATGAGGTGTTTATTGCACCAACAAAAAATCACATCAGACGCATTGGATGAAGAAATTCACCCAGGCTATGATCAGTTAGGAATGAAGGCAGTTATCACACTCTGCTTATTTTTTACTACTTTTGTTCACCTCACATTTCATAGAGAGCTGAATTATTTTAGCAATATCCTCTCTGTTCTGGTGTGGCTGTCTGTAATTTGAAGTCATTTCCAGTAGATGGCAAAATAGGTATCGTATCCAAGAATACAGTTCTATCATAGCAGACATAACTGCTATGATAATGTATACCGTAGAAGATCATAAGCAGTGGCATTTTTTAGAGCATATTAAAGAGTACTGTTTATTTTTAAATAAAATATGTAACGCAACTAGCAAAAGGAAGCTAACATGTACTGAAGATAATTTGGCAAGCAATAATTTTAACAAGGACAAAATACTCTGAAATCTATTTCTATACCAGGCACTACAAACATTTTCAATTTTTCTCACTAGGATATATAATGTGTCATAGTTGAAGACTTTCCAGGTCATCTATTTTCACAGATTTCAATCTAGCTTGTTACCTCTGTATATGGAGTTCCTACCTCTGATCTACCCTGGCCCTTTGGAATTTGATGCGTGTCTCAGCAGGCAAGACACTCCAGCCACACCTGCAGTTGCTTCATATCCTCTCTCTACCCTTCTCCTCCTATTTCTGAGATCCTGGCCTACACGTTATCTGCATTTTTCTGACCCTCTCTTTACATTTCTACATTAATTTTGCTCTTTCTAGGCTTGATTGTTGCATTCTCTAAGGATGCAGGCTGGGCACAACCCTATTTTCTCTCTTAGCTCCTCGGATGGGATATCCAGCTCCCATATTCTCTTGACCTGTCACTGACCACCTGGCAGAGTCTATTCCACATCTTATAAGAACAAAGTCCTCAGTTCTTGGCTGCCTAAAACATAATACAGCTAACAAATGGTGACTTACTTTTATTTCTGGCAGAGTTCTTAGAAGACATTTTTGCTCCTTAAAGAGTTGACTGAGCATTTGCCATGTGAGCATAATCAAATATAAATGACCTTCGATATTTCAAATGTCTGGAGAAATTTGCCAATGGATTGCTGTTCCCACTTAGACATTTCTGATTTTAAATTCTGGGAAGTACCTACAGACTAGAAAGCTGAGAAAAGAGATAGCTTTGTTTTTTCAATGAAGCATTTCATTTTTCAACTTTAATTAAAACAGATGTCTTATGTGAAGATTCTTTTATTTACATAGAATACACTGCTGAAACACAGGCTTTCACTCTCTGAAAAGCCTTTATCGACCAGGAATATGAGGCCAAGCTAACTCATCTTCATTTAACTACTTTGAAATTTCAAACATTTCAATTTCAAGTGCTCACCACAGCGTCTTTCATGCTAAGCTCTACGTATGGGTCTGCACAATGCCAAGCGAATTATCACAGAAGGAGTGAGAATGACAATTGACCAATCCTTGATTTTGATTCTTGAATCTGTCAAGACTTCTCAGTGGGAAGTGGGTTAATGTTTGCAGAAGCCTCTCAATATAAATCACAGCAGCTATAGGGCTAAACTTTTGAGTGCCCATCTTGTGAATCCCCTTAATAGCTATGTAACTTTCTGCCCTCTACAGTCTTTATTTTCAGATTTAAAATCTGAAAATTCCTAGAGTTATATTGTCGAGCCTGAGGGTGTGTGACAATTTGCTGATTTTGTGAAACAAACTTTACATACTTTTTTTTTTCTCATCTGATAGGTTGATGACATTTTTACTCTACGAAGAATTCCTCTACTTATATCCTAAGTAGATAATAATGAAAGTCACTTCCCCTCCTCACTTTTTGTTTTCAGGTTTCCTTTCATTTATTCAACGTCTCATTAATTTCTCTTTCTATCAGGGTTATTTCTTCTGACTAAGGTATTTGAAAGAGGTACTTTTTTCCTCTTTTTTTCTGGCTCCGACCATGCCAGGATGTCACCAACTGCAATGCAAAAGCTAGAAGAAGTAAGTTTCCCTATTTTGTTTCCTTTTAAACATGTAGTGCAGTGTTTTACATAAAATGACTCACAGCATTTTTTTTTTCAAAGACTGATTGATTGACCTACCTTTTCAATATGAGGTGATGTAGCAGCCTCATAAAATGTTAGTATTCATTTCTCATGTCACTTTTCTGACAGAACATGCGTTATACAGGGCATTTCCTGCACTTTAATTGAAAACAGGCCTTATAGATCATCCTTAGAAGATTGTAAGTATGCATAAATTCATACATCCTTGGTGAGATTTCTTTCTTGCTGACTAAAGTTGAGAATGATTTCCATTTCTATAACTTGGTGAATGATCAGTAAATAATAAACATCAACAATAATCATTTATTTTGAACAAATACTTTCAATTTTACAATGTTAAAGGTAAAAAATTAACTGAGATTTTTCAAAATATTCAATATCAAATTGTATTTAGAAAGGAAATGTCCACTCATAACTACTAAAAATGCATGAAAAAATGGTAAGTAGATGATTCAAATATTACCAACCACGATGATAATCATAGTGACATACGAATAGAAATAAAGTTATATACCACTTGGATGATGATGAGTAAAGTTTCTCTAGAGATCATTTCTTTCTTTCCAGAGGCAATACAAGTTTATGGTAAAAGAAAATTCATGATTCTACTATCCTTGTAAAAATACGAATTACTAATTGTAAATTATTACAGTTATCACTTCTCTAAGATATTTTTACCTCAGAATTGGAAATTATCAAAATTCAAAACTAAATTCAATTTAAAAAGAAATGTAAAACTTTCCCTGATATTTAACTAAAGTGACTAATATTAGATAGTTTAGGTATTTTTAGATAAAATGAGCCATTTTGACTAGAATAATTTAGTTCTCAGGTTAACTAGAGATATGGTTTATAGGGAGGCCTGTAAAAATATATTTCGCAAGGTATATATGGTAACACTCTACATTTTCAGCAAACTCAACCCTATAAAATAAGCTTAGAACTGAAAAGGCTCCTTCTTATATAAAAGTATCTAACACTAAATCCTAGTGTTGCCTTTATTTAAAATCTATTTATAGCTACTACATTAAAAATTATTTATTTGATGTCCAAGATGATAGTTGGCTGTAACCTCTTTTTTTCTACTCAGGTTTCCCCAGCAAGGTGCATGTTCACTGCTAAAGACTTAGAGGCTCCTCTTTGACTGAAGAAATTTTCCTCAGCTAAATAGGAGCAAACTTGTCTGGGAGATTAAAAATCTCTATCCCAACATTCCCACCTCTCCTGCACAGAATAGTCATCCCAGACTGACATGAGGGCAAATAAACCTAGAGCATTTGCTTCAAGGTGCAGAACAACTCTATGGTTTAGTCCATGTTCTAGTACTTCTCATAGGACCAGGCTGAAGTTAGTTTTCAGCAAAACCACATTCTTGCTTAGCTTGTTCCCTTTTCTAGCCTGCTATGCTCATGTCTTCTCCTGAGAGTCCTCCCTTGATATATCACTTTAACAGAATCCTCAACTCAGCCTCTCCTTCTAGAGAATCAGGGCTGTGAAAAAGTCCCAAAAGTTTAGAATCAGAAAATTAGAAGATTATGGAATGCTAAAAATAGTCAAAATTTAAAACAAAGGCATGAAAGATGACAGTTTGAAAAAATACAATTTGAGAGAAGACTCAGGACTTGCCTTTCAGCCTTGGTAGATTAACTGGTATCAAACTCATCTTCATACTCCAGGCATTTGACAACAGACAAGAGGGATCGGTGATTCTCCAAAGAAGTAAAACACAAATTATGCCTCGTGCTCCTATTGGCTTTCTCCCTGGGGAACTCTGACAGTATAGCATGGAGGTAGTGCCCAAAAGTCTGAAGCATCTGAGGTGACTGCAGAGTGGGGTACATGAGGAAGTGCTGCTGAGCAAAATAAGGCATTTGAGACCTGTGAGGAGTTTTCTCTATGGTGTTTGGTCCAGGGGTGGCCTGTACACTCAGAGAACAAACCTCAGCAAGCTCTAACAAGCTGCAAGTAGCTCAGATACACAATAAGTTTGTTTATGGTTAAAAGATGTGGAGAGAATTGCTGAGTAACTCAGGCATCCAGTTGAGAAACCATACAAATTATACCTTAAGAGTAAGCACTATGCACCAGAATTAGGGTCATGATCTAGGGCTAAAGGATGAACCAAAATATAGTCCTCCTAACAAAGCATATAGCCAAGTCTTTGACAAAATCAAGAGAACCCCCAAATAGGTAAGCTGCCTGCCATAACTAAACAAAATAACCTTTAAAGGAAGACAACATAATCAAGCCTCTATAAAATGTACATTTTCCAGCATACAAGTAAAAAGTATCAGACATGAAAAAAGAATGTGACAAGTAATCTATAGAAAGAACAGTCAGTAAAAACCAAGAACAAATTTTTTCAGATGATAAAATTAGCACAAGGACTTTAAAACAGCCATTACAAACATGTAAGAGATACGATGGAAAATATAGACATAATGTGTGAAAAGCTGAGGATTCTTAGCAGAGAAATAGAAACTGGAAAACAAGGTACCACATGGAAATTATAGAACTGAAAACTACTTTATCATAATTTAGAAAAAATGACTACATTATATAAATAGTAAATTGGACATGCCAGAAGTAAAGGTCAGTGGACTTGAAGATAGATCAATAGAAATTACCCAAGCTGAAGAACAAAGAGAAGACTGAAAGAAAAATGGACTCTTATTTGGTTTCCTGTGAGACCATACCAAGCAATCTAAATCCAGAAATAAAAGATAGAAGAAGTTGGAAAAAAATTGAAAAATAATGGTGAAAAATGTCCACATTTGATTAAAAACATTAACCTTCAGAATTAAGAGGTTTAAAAATAATACATGCCAGGTTAAAACACACACACACACACACACACACACACACATTGAAAACCAAATATAAGGAGACAATTTTAAGAGCAGCCATAGGAGGAAAATAAGACAAATTATATATAATAGTATTACAAAAACAAATTATGGCTGATTTCATATCAGAAAGAAAAAATGAACGCTATATTTAAAGTACTAAAAGGAAAAAAAAAAAAAAGGCTTAGTCCAAAATTCTATATCCAGTAAAAATTACCTTAAGGAAAATGCTTGCAATTTTCAGCTAAATTGAAAAAAGAGTTTGTTGGGAGAACAACTGTACAACATGATATGCTAAATGAAGTTAAGTTGTAGAGAAATAATACTTGGTAGAAATTCAGATCTACTGGTAAAATAAATAGCAGAGGTTATAAATACGTTAGCAAACAAACAAAACTATCTTTTATCCCTGTTCTTAAATTATGCAAATAATAATTGACTGAATGAAGCAAAAAAGAGCTGTATTGTACCATATGGTTTCTATAGAATGAAACGTTCACTTCCCACCATGTCTTGCTTCATATGTTGAAGCTCTACCCCCCAAGGTGATGGTGTTTAGAGATGAAGAGGTAACTAGGATGAGATAAGGTAGAATCAGAGGCCTTATAACAAGAGAAAGAGACATCAAAGAGCTTGTTCCCTCTCTCTCCATTATGTGAGAAGACAGTGAGAAGGCAGCCATCTACAAGCCAGAAAGAGCTCTTACCAGAACCTAGCCATGATGGACCTGTGATCTTGAACTTCCCGGACTTCAGGACTTTGAGAACAGATTTCTGTTGTTTAAGCAACCAAGTCTATGAGATTTTGTTTTTGTGGCCTGAACAGATTAGTACAATTGTATATACAGGTTGAGTATCCCTTATCCAAAATGCTTCAAATTTCTGATTCTTTCAGATTTTAGAATATTTGCAGATATATAATAAGATATCTTGAAAATGGGGCCAAAGTCTAAGCACAAAATTCATCTGGGTTTTATATATAACTTATACAGATAGCCTACAGGCAATTTTATATAATATTTTCAATGATTTTGTTCATGAAATAAAGTTTGTTTTAAAGTACTTATGTGTGGAATTTTCCATTTATGATGTTATGTCAGCTCTCATAAAGTTTTAGCTTTTTGAGCATTTTGAATTTCAGATTTTCAGATTGGGGCTGCTCAACCTGTATTATACTACATGATTTATGACATATGTATGGGTAAATTATGTGATAGTAATATCACAAAATATGGGAACTTAATGGAGATAATAGGTTAAGGTTTTTATATCTTACATGAAATAATATGTGAGAATTAAATTATAGGTAATTACTAGGTCTACCATTATAAAAAATTCAATAGTGAAAATATAATAAAAAGTATTCAAAAAGCAACAACAAAGCAAGAAGCAATGAACAAGAAACAGATGGGAGAAATGGAAAATAGTGGATGGTAGATTAAAACCTAATCATGTCAATATTTGCATGAAATATATATATAAATTAATACTAAAATTAAAAGAATATAAGAAGCGTTTCAATTCACAGGAATATAAAATAACAGCATATACATATAAATCATAGCCTTAAATATACCCAGTAAAAATTAAATGAAAATCATAACTTTATGCAAAGTAAAAAATAAAAACAAGAAATAGAAGCATTTATAACTGTCAATGGAGATTTTAGCTTATTTTCCTCAATAACTGAGAGAACAAACAAGACAAAAGTATTAATGAGTATATATTGAACCACAACTAATAAAATACGCAATTTGCAAGCAAAGAGTACTTTAGCAATTTCAGAATATTCATTACTCAATTTTCTTACTAAAATTGAAAATGCACATAGGATACACATAAATAGAAGTTTGAGGAGAGAGGAAACTTATGAATAAGTCTAGAGAGTGAAGGAATGGTTAAACTAGGGAAACATGATCCTTTGACAGGTAGCATTAGGGTTTATAGTGTCTCACATGTTTATAGTGTCTCAATCATATAAGATGTCAATTTATTTAATCCCAATATATGAGTATCTCTAAAGATGTAAAGTCAGGAAATTAAAAAATATATATATTTTATTTCAAAGAATCCAAGATGGCATTAGTCGTAAGATGTATCAATTGTATGTACTGCTAAGAAAAAATAGCTGCCAATTAAATTATGACATGATTTTTTTATGCAATGAATTTTAAGAAATATTGACTTACGGGCATTAAAATGTGGGGCAAAAAGGCATGTTTTTGATTGATGAAGTATAGTATGAGATAATCTAATAGAATAAGCATTATAGAAAAGGATATTAATACCTCTTTTGTGATACTAGTGACAAGAATCTATACTCAGAAAAGATATATGCTACAGAAAAGTACTCCAATATTAGAGTTAGAGTGAGTTAGTCCAATAACAGATTTAGTCTGAGCAGCAATGAATGGACATTGATTCTCACTTTTTTTGGAGTGGGGGTGTATTTTAAGGAGGCAGATGTACAAAAATTTAGAGCATGAAGTCAGAAGTTTGAATTTACCACTTACTATGTGATTTTGAACAAGCTATTTAAACCTGTGTTTCAGTTTTCTTTCTGTGAGCCTTGGCTTAGAAACAACTACTTTAGAAACTTCTCTTGAGGATGACAAGAGAGACTATATGCTTACTATGTAATACATCAAAACTTTATATCTAGTAAATAATCAGTAAAAACAGTATTACTGCATCTCTCTCTAATACAAATATACAAAAAGACCTGTTAAGTGGTTGTTGCAGAAGAAAGAAGAAGGGATAACAATATTCCCTACCCAGCTCCTATAATGTGGTTCTTTTCCAGGGTTTCGTACTTTGTTGAATGGTTCCATCATCATCCACTAATACAAGGCAGACATCTGAGAACTATCTTCGGCATTTCTACCCCATTCCTCACCTCCCCCTTATTCTACCTAAATCAGCGTCCTATATCTTTTTCTCCTTAATAAATTTCAAATGTATCCACTTACCTGAATCTTTACCACACCAACTCTAGGCCAAACTATTAACCCTTATTGCAATCTCTTAGCCTAATTCAAAGGCCTCTACATTGTCTACCACAGGTAATTCTTACCCTCTCATCTCCATGACAACTTCTATTCTCTTATCAAACTCTTCAACTATTACCATTGCATATAGGACAAAATATAATTCCTTCGAGATTCTTCACAATCTGGCCCAAATCTGTCATCGGTTGTGGTAATTAGGTAGGAAGGGGAAAAAAGTACATTCATTAAATCCAACTATATTTAAAATTTAGACCAATTCTGTGTTATTAAACTGGCAAAAGGAGGCCATTTTGTGTTTGTGGTGAACATGCACTACATTATTACAAGGATAAAATTCTTTATTAGGATTAGGAAAATGATACTAGAACATTAAAATGAGCAGTATATCAGGTGGTGTGGGGCTCTAGAAACAGGAAATCAGGGACAGGATGAAAGGATACCTTGAGCAGTCACCCTGAGGTGAGTCTCACGTTGACATAGGCTGAACTCTGTACATGGAAAGCCACAGGGAAGTTTAGATGGCGCAGATTTAAATCCAGGCCAGCTATGCAGACATCTAGCAATTAATTAAGGTAAATGATGTGATTGGCAGAATAAGGTGGGGGTAGTACAAACTGGCTCAAGGAGTTATTGAATATCAAAACTAGGGATGAAGCAAGTTCAGGAGCATGACCAGGACTGGATTTTGAACATGCAGATATCCCCTACTGCCACATCCCCCTTCCCATCCTTATTCTGCTATTCTAAATATGACCTAATTACATAAAAATTCATTTTGAGATTATACATATTACTTTTTTCTATGTTGCTGCAGACTATGTTAAGTAGTTCTTAATTTTTGATGCAATTAGAATCACCAGAGAAACTCCTAGAATTTCTGATTCAGTGGGTGTGGATTAGGGCCCAAGAATCTGCATTTCTAATGAGGTCACAGGTGATGCTGATGCTATTTGGAGACCACATTTTTAGCACCACTAGGATATATTTAAGTGGTGTAAAGATATAGAAAAATCCTAATTCATCTGAACTGCCTTTGGGGAGGGTGTACTACATATTAGGAGGAAATATTTGTGTTTGAAGAGGGGAATGAGACTCCAGAATGTATGCTTAATACGATGGCTTCTCATTCAGATACTATTGTTCATTAGAAGCCTCTTTGCTTTTCTGAGCTTTGGCATGAATTGGGATATGCATGTCTGTGGAGCAAAGCTAAGGCTGAATTTAATCTCTCAACATTAAAAAGAGACAAGGAATTAAAATATGTCAGAAATAGAGTGGAGAGGGGCCAGGAAGAATTCATGCAGAGAGGAGAAGAGAAGCAAAAATAAGTCTCTAAGCAATGGTAAACCTCAAGTGGAACTTAGCAAAAGGAAAATGTGTAAGGGATTTTTAAGCAATTAGTTCTGGGTAAGTGAGATTATAAATGATCAAAAATGCTTTGAAGCAAAAGAATCCTTTGCCCCAGTTGGAGCATAGTGCTGTGTGGACACAGAAATCAGAGGAAGAGGGGGAAGCCGATGACTGGTTAAAATAGTCTTATAAACTATGATTAAAATAACAGTTTTACAATTTAAATTTAAGCTGGAATTATGATATTTTATCTGTCATATTTTAACATTTGCTATGTATGCACCCTTTCCAAATGAAATAAACATTTCAGAGCTGTCAACTAACAAGAAATTAGAATTATAAATCTCAAGAGCTTGTGGGAAAAGTAGATCAGGTAAGAATGAATATTTCTTCAAATGATGAAAAATAAACAAATTCCAACTCATTTAATATCCCATGTTTCTAGAGACACATTAAAGTCAAGGTCATAATATCTAAGAATATTCCCTTGTTCATAGTCATTAATTCCCAGATTTATTCATCTTTGCTAAAATAACAAAGTGCTGACCTGACTAGTTAATTAGACAAGCAAGAAGAGAAATATTTTACAAAAACAAAATAGTAAATGATCTGGAGATCTTTGTTTTTTAAAATAAAATCTTCACCTCTCTTTTTCTAATCTTAGAATATATACCTTTATGGAAAAGGAAAAATATAGAAAATTAAAAATCATAAAATAAAAATCAGCTGCACTGCAAACTGGTACAGATATTTTGGCATATTATTTACCTATATCTGTTCTTGTACACATCACAGAAAAAAACAATTAAATACTCTACATTCAAAACTGCATTTACATATCACTTTATTTTTATTTTTGACTTTTCAGCTTCAGATGTTTCTCATATAAGCAGTATATTCTTAAAACATGTGTTGCTTTTATCCAAACCAGATAGATGTTCTCTCTTAGTGGGAAGTTTAATTGTTTTACATGTGTTGCAAAATAACATGTATGTTATTTTTATGTATTAGTATTTATGCTATTTATTTTCATTAATTGTCACATTAATTATATAGGTATATATTGGCTTTCACATTTTTAAATGATTTAGAGTTTATATAGTAGAGTTTAAAATAATACATATGATTAAATTTACTTTCAAAGTTGTCATATTCAGGATGAATATCATTACTTACAACTCTCTCAATGTAAAATGAAGAATCTAGTATAGTATTCTCTTGCTCTCCAATTTCTCTCAATGAAATATGAACTGAGTACGTACACTCAAGTCATTATTATTGATTTTGGGGGGGACATCAACCTTTAAGAATCATTAATGATGTTTTCTTTTTGTGATTTCATTCCCATATTGTCAAATATTTTTGTCCTTCATACTAGCATTATGATATGCTAGTATATCCCCAGCACATTGGTGTGCAAAAGTATTTGTTGAATTAATAAGTAATCTAAACCTAATATAAAATAGCCATCACAAAGATGAAGAGATAGAATCAGGGCTTGTGCCATTCTATAAATCCATTCTTCTCTATTTCATAGTTTATATTTTCAATTAGTGCATTTTCAGGGCAGATTACATAGATCATTTTTTATTCTGTGTTCTAATTTTGCATGTCCAAGAATCTTTTCACATTGCCCTTCTACATTAATGACAAGTTAAAAATAAACCAGGATTGAATGAGTTTAAGATGAACCAGGGTTACATTAATTTTACCTAAAAGTGGTCTCATTATTTACACTTGTGTGTTTATTTTTTCTTTATAATCAAAATTCAAGACTTCTTTAAAATATGTCAAAAGGGTGTTCTTTTAGTATTATTTGAACTGAGAGTACAGTGAATTCTTGTAGTCAACAGTTTACTTTAAAAAAAGTAAAACATCATGGAAATATTTTTGAATATCACAACATGTTTCTGTTTTCTTTATATCAGCTTATGTCTTAAAATGTAGTTCATCCATGACTTAGAACTATACTCTCTCTATATTCTCTGCTTTTGATATTCATCATGTTTTTCATAGCTATTGTATTTAAGGATATTTTTGGTCTATTTTCCAAATTGTGGATTTGACTTTGTGTATGGTAGATTCTGTTCTTTCTTAACTCTTATGAAAATATGTTTTCTGCTTACATCTTTAGTTTCTTAGCATTTGTTGCATATATAAACCGGTTCTCTTTTTATTTAATCTTTGATATTTTATTTTAGGCAGGCTATTATTTCTTAATATTTCTGAAAACTCAAACTGAATATAGTCTTACCTATACTGATGTATCCTGTAGTAAATATTTTATATAGCTCTTCCTTCTGCTTATTTTAGGGAAGCGGTTCCATGCTCATGTTACAGAATATCTTATAAGTCTCTATATTTTTCTTCTTAATTTTCATTTTCCCCACCCTCCAATGTATACAATTCTAAGGCAGTAGAAATCTATTTTCATTAAGAGGTGGCTGATTGTCCCTCTATGCTTTCTTTATTTCCACAGATGTTTATTTCTGAGATCTTAAGTTATATTATTTAGATAAGTTTTGCTCAGGCCTTACTTTCCCCACTTTGTATTAAGTACTTATATCATGTAGTTCTGCTGCCCTGACACGAGGATTTTACATTGTTTCATAGCCTTGTTCTGGTCATAATTTGAAGAAATCTGTACGTCTTTTTTTTTTTTTTTTTTCCATGTAAACACTGTTCTCTCTAGAGCATACAGCTGTCTGTGCTCATTTTGTTTTTCCTTTGTTTTACTTTACATGACTTAACTCAGAATAAAATGCACCATGAGAGATCACCTTCTGTCTCAGACTGTGTGGCCTTACACAGAATTGTCTGATCTGGTATATAGTAAATAGTGAGGCCCAGAGGAGGAAACCGTTCTCTGGCCATAAATAGAGGCTTCCTTCAGGAGGAAGACTGACCTAGAATCTTTGGTGGCACGGGATCTAAGTCTTCAATGTGGAAGCGAGGTTGGGAGGAAGGCTTCTATTTTCCTTTTTGTTCCCCAGTTGTTTTGTTATTTCAGAAATCAGTGCGAGTCACTGTTTTACAATATTCAAATCTGACCCATTCATTTGTTTGAAAATTCTGTTATCCTGAGTAAAAGAGGCAGCATGGCTCAATGCATTGTGGTTTGAGGAACCATAGTGATTCTAGGAACTAAAACGTAGCCAGCTGCATCAGAGCATTTCAAGCAAGAGTATGATGCAAAACAAAGCTAGAGGATGCAACAACACAGCACATCTTAACAGGTGTAAAATGTCAGCCCTTTAAGAAATGTTGCCTTTCTTCTAAGAACAGTGGTGAGCCATCGATTTCCAGTGGTTTTCCATTTTTCCTAGAGTAAAAAGCAAACTCCTCTCCCCGATTCATGAAGTCCTGTGTTCCAACAGGCTTTGCCTGCCTCCCTGGCACCATCCACTCTATTTCTCCGACCTGCCCTAGCAGCACTGCCCCTCTCTCCATTTCTCAAAGATGCCAAGCTTGATCTCACCTCAGGAATTTTCCACAAATGTCCTATCACAAAATTTTTATGTTGATATTCATGTTTGCTCATTCTTGTCATTCATAGAGACATTCTTGGACTCCCTGCCCCATTCTGAATTTTTCTTTTGTATTAACTAGCTGTAATTTTCTCCAGAGTCCCTATCACTAATATATATATGTGTGTGTGTGTGTATATATATCACTTTTATATATATATATATATATCTCTGTGTGTGTGTGTGTGTGTGTGTATATATATCACTTTTATATATATATATATCTGTGTGTGTGTGTGTGTGTATATATATCACTTTTATATATATATATATATCTGTGTGTGTGTGTGTGTGTGTATATATCACTTTTATATATATATATATATCTGTGTGTGTGTGTGTGTGTGTGTGTGTGTGTGTATATATATCACTTTTATATATATATATATATCTGTGTGTGTGTGTGAGAGAGAGAGAGTGTTTTCTTTGCATGCTTATTGTCTATTAGTCTATTATCTCCACTCACATAAGCTCTGTTCAAATGGAGGTCTTGCCTATTTTGTTTACTTTTTTTTTAAATGAGGGAAAATAAAAGTATATAGTACTAAGTATGAACTCAACGGTATTTATCATATGTTGAATGGATTCTTCTATTCCTGGCTCACATAACAGGATGCATATATGAAGTTTCACAAAAATAGAAAATATTAGAAGAGGCCCAGGTTTGCAGTGAGGAGCTGGGAGGGGAACATACTACATTGCAAATGAGATACTATTGAGACAAATATGAAACAGGACAATTACTTGGACATGGGTAAGAAACACCACTTGAATTGTAAATAAATGATACTTAGGTCTTGAGTGAAGATGGAAATAACTAGGAAGAGATTATGGGTTCAGATCATGATATTGTTTTATAAAGCTTCTGCACACATTTTAAGTCAGTGATTTTCACAACACTAGTGGTAGTCAAGGTTCTCTTAAAAGATGATAATAATGATGACAATGATGATGATGACATGTGTGCATAAACTTGGAACTCCAAAACGAATTCCTAGGATTTGAATCTCAACTTTGTGTGACTCTTAACTACTAGTTAACCTTCCTGTCTCTTAGTTTCCTCATCTATAAAATGGGAATAGTAATGCTTTACACCCTATTGGTTTCTTATGAAGATTATCTAAAATAATAAGACATCTAAAAATAGTGCCTAATAAGTAGAAAATTTATGCTAGCATGGTAATTACAAGCATTTTTTATGTCTTTCTCTTTCTCTCTTTCACACTGGTATATAGTTATATATCGCAAAATGAGCAGTTTAAACTGAAATAGGCAATTTAATTGGAAATGTACATATAACTGTGTAATCAACACACCAATTTAAATATAAAACATGTCCATCACCCCAGAAATTCACTCGAGTCTCATTCTACATAATAACCTTTCTTCCTAAAGGCAAATCCTATTTGGAGTTCTGTTTTGCCTGTTTATGAAATTCATATGAACAGAATCTTATAGTATGTCCTCTCTTGTGTTTGACTTTGTTTGCTCACTACAAAGGCTTTGAAATTCTTCCATAGTACATCCATAGTTCATTCCTTTTTATTGTTAAGTATCACATTATCATGTGAAATTATCAAAATTTGTCTCTTCATTCTTCTGTTGATAAAATGAGTTATTTCCAATATATTGCTATTCCAAATAAGGCTTCAAAAGCCATTTATGTAGAAGGTCTTTAGTGTGATATATATTTTTATTTTACTTTGGTTAAATGTATTAAAGGGCTGGACACAGTGGCTCATGCTGGTAATCCTAGCACTTTGGGAGGCCGAGGCAGGCCGATCACCTGAGGTCAGGAATTCAAGACCCGCCTGGCCAACATGGTGAAACCCCACCCCCACTAAAAATACAAAAGTTAACCAGCCATGCTGGCCGGTGCCTGCAATCCCAGCTACTTAGGAGGCTAAGGCAGCAGAATCTCTTGAACCTGGGAGGCAGAAGTTGCAGTGAGCTGAGACTGCATCACTGCACTCCTGCCTGAGCAACAGTGAGACTGTCTCAAAAACAAACAAACAAACAAACACACAAAAAACTTAATTAATTAATTAGTTAATTAAAGCAGAATTTAAAAATCATTGCATAGATATACATTTAACTTCTTAAGGAACTATGAAGTAATTTCCCAAACTATTTGTACAGCAATATATGAAAATTCCAGTTAATCAAAATACACTCCTACATTTAGTATGGTAACATTAGTAAGTTTAGCCATTCTAGTGGGTAGAAAATGGTATTTCACTTTGGTTTTTATTTGTATCTCACTGATAGCTATTGAACATTTTTTTCCCATGTATTTATCGGCCATTTATATTTCTTCAAATATAAATTTCTTCATTTATATTTCAAAATCCATTAAGTGTCATCCAAGACATTTGCCCAGTTTTAAGTCAGATTTAATGTGCTTTTTTTTTACAGGTTCAGAGGAGTTTTAAATAATATTTATTCTGGATATGAATCCCTTGTCATGCATATATGCATTGTGAATATTTTTTTCCTGTTTATGGCTTGCATTTTCATGTTCTTAATGATATCTTTTCATTGATATTTTTGTGTAGTCCACTTTATCAATATTTTATTTTACGGTTAGTGCCTTCTGTATTTTGTGTAAGTTAGTTCTCCCTTTCCCTAGGTTACAAATATATCATATTAAGTTTACATTTGTGAATAATATAAAGTAGGAGTCAAATTTAATTTTTCCCGTATCTTGTGGTTCCTGACCATTTGTTGAAAAGAATCTCATTAAAGTCTATTCAGCTGCACTGGTGACATTTCTTTCTTCAAAAACAAAAACAAAAAAATGCAATTAACTGCAGACCAGCGTGTTTATTTCGGACATGTGTCTTTATTTTGGGAACATCTATTCTATTCCACTAATCTATGTGTCTGTTCTTATGCCACACCCAAAACAGTGTTACCTGTAGTTTTAGTACCATCCTATAAGTTATCTAACTTTATTCAACATTAGAAATGGTTTTGTTTATTTTGGGTCCTTTTATTTCTAAGTAAATTTTATTATCTAAGTACATTTATTATTCCTAAGTAAATTTTAATATCAGCTTGAAAAGTACAATAAACATCTGCCATTTTGAGTGAGTTTTCATTGAAAGTACAGATCAAATTGGGTAAAATATTTACAATATTGCATGTTATATGTTTATGCAGTTGTATATCTATATATGTATTGAAGTCTTCAAACATTTTCTCAGAAGTAGTTCGTAGTTTTCAAATTTGAGACATTGAAAATAATGCTGTATTTTAAATTTCACTTGCAAATTTTTTCTTGTTAACATATAGACATGCAATTTTATTTTCTAACATTGTATTATTGAGTATTCTTAAACTTGATTATTATAAACCTTTTGGATTTTCTATGTTTAATTATGATGTCTATAAATAAAAACTATCTTCTTTCTCTTTTCCCAAACAATATGCCTTTTATTTATTTTTCTTGCTTAACCAAACTGTCTTGAACCTCTAGTACAATATTGAGTAACATTGTAAAAGCAAACATCCTTGATTTTTCCTGATATAAGGGGAAAGGGACTAATGAATGTTTCTCTAATAAATAAGATGTTACCTGTAACTTTCTAAAAATGTCCTTATTTATGTTAATAATGATCTTTTCTTATTTTCTGAGAGCTTTTATTATTAACATCTGTCAATATTTGCTAAATGCTTTTGTGTTTGTATGTATCTATCTATATAAACTAATGAATAATTATATCCATCTCAATGTTTTACTCCTTTGTTTGTAAGATTAATTATACCAAAAGTTTAATTTTTTTTTTTTTTTTTTGAAAAGGACTCACTCTCTCACCCAGGCTGGAGTGCAGTGACACAATCTCAGCTCACTGCAATCTCTGCCTTCTAGGTTCAAGCAATTCTCCTGCCTCAGCCTCCCAAGTAGCTGGGACTATAGCCTCCCAAGTAACTGGGCCTACGGGTGTGCGCCACAACGCCTGGCTAATTTTTGTATTTTTAGTAGATGCGGGGTTTCATCATGTTGGGACTCCTGACCTTGTGATCTGCCCGCCTTTGCCTCTCAAAGTGCTGGGATTACAAGCGTAAGCCACTGTGCTGGCCAAAAGTTTAAAAATTTAAACCGGTGTGCATTCCTAGGGCAAACCACACTTGTACATGATATAGTTTCCTTTTAACATTTTGCTGAGTCTGATTTGCTAATATTTTGTTAAGGAATTTTTAATGCTTGTATTTATAAGAGATACTCACCAGTTTTTCTCTTTTTTGTAATGCCCTTGCCAGATGTTTATGTTAGGTTAATTTAGTCTCATAAAATAAGTTGGAATGTATTCAATCCTCTTTTATTTCCAAAAATATTTTGTTTAAGATTGGTATTATTATTCCTTGAGGTTTTGATAGAATTTACAAGGAAATCTATGTACCTACAATGTCTTATTTGTGGAAAGTTTTGATATTATAAATTTATTTTATAAATAGATGTTAAACTTCTCCATTAACTTTCTTTTCTTGTGTCAATTTTATTAAGTTATGCCTTTCAACAAATTTGTCTGTTTCCTTTATGTTGTTGAATTTGTTGGCATGTGATAATTGTATTTTTATTTACTGTGTATCTGTAGGTTCTACTATGATATTCTATTCTTTTTTTCCTTGATCAATATTGCTTGGAGTTATCGATTTTGTAACATTTTTAAAATCTTAGCTTTATGGTTTTTCTTACTGTTGTCTATTTTATATTTCACGAGTACTTTCTTTGATATTTATTGTTTTATTCCTTCAGCTTTATGTTAATTTTGCTGTTATTCCTACATTCTTAGAAAGTATAATCTTGCCTGATTGATTTTAAACCTTTCTTTATTTCTGATATAGGAATTTTAAGCTATGAATTTTCTTTCTAATATTTTTTATCTGCACTCTACAAATTTTGATATGTTATGTTTTCATTACCTACCATTTCTAAATATTTTCTAATTTCCCTTTAACATTTTTCCATGATCCGTGTAATATTTGTAAATATGTTGCCTAATTTCCAAGTATTTTTTAAATGTTTAATATATTAGTTTTGTTATTGACTCCTGGGGAGGAACTATTTAACAGTAGGTCTCCATGTAAAATATTCTTTGCTGGAAGAAAATGTAGAAAGACGATCTGCTCAATTCCCCTTGTAAACACACTAGTGCTGGACTTTTTGGCAGACCCACTGATGATATTATTGGTAACAGAGTTTTTATATATGAGAAACTTTTTAACAGTTCTGTCTATGATTGCCTATGACAAGCACATTTTGGAAGCTATAGATGTATGGGACATGCTTTCTGCAAGATGTTGCATTAGCTATGTAAATAGAGTGTAAAAGATTATATTTTACCTTTATTTATTCCTTCTCTGATGATCTTCTTTTCTTCATGTAGCTCTGAATTTCTAACCTATTTTTCCTCACTCTGATAAATTAAAAAAGGAATTCTTGCAGAGCAGGACTGCTGATGATAAGTTCCCTTAGTTTTTGTTCATTTGAGAAAGTTTTTATTTTTTCCTCTCTTTTGATATATTTCAGTGAATATAGAATTGAAGATTGAGTTTTGCTTTCTATATTTTATATATTTTATTCCACTTTCTTCTTGTTTACGTAGATTCTGATTGTGATGTCTCTGTAATTTTTATCTTTGTTCCTCTATAGGTAAGGATTTGGCAGTTGTGGGGTGGGGCGGATGTGTTTCAAGGTTTTCTCTTTGTCTTTAATTTTCTGCGGTTGAATATGATATGGCTATATGCACATTTCTGTAGTTGTTATTTATCCTTCAGGTGTTTTCTTAATTTTCCCAGATCTGTTGTTTGGTGTCTGCTGTGATTCTTGGAAAAACTATTTGGTACCATTACTTTAAATATTTTTTCTGCTCTGTTCTCTCTTTTTCAGGTATATCTATGTTACCCCTTCTGGAATTGACTGAGAATTCTAAAATATTCTATTCCATCTCTTTAAAAATGTTATTTTCTCTTGGCATTTAAGGTTGGGAAGTTTCTTCCCAAATTATTTTCACAGTTCACAAATTATTTTCTCTGACATGTCCATTCTAACAATTAGCCCATGAAAGACATTCTTTCTTTCTTTTACAGGGATTTTAATTTCTAGCATTTTCTTTTGATACTTTTTCAGAGCTTCCATCTCTCTGCTTACATTAACCATATGTTATTTCATGTTGTCCAGTTTTTCTATTGGATCCCCTAACAAATGAATCATAGTTATTTAAATTCTTTTTTATTCTAATTTCTATGTCATATCTAAGTCTGGTTCTGATACTTGTTTTGTCTCTTTAGATTCTTCTTTCTTGCTTTTTGGCATGACTTGTTATTTTTTGTTGGAAGCTGGAAATGTGTTGTTAATAAGAACTGAGGAAGATAGGATTTTAATATGAAATTTTTGTTAAATCTGACTAGGTGTTGGTTCCTTTTTAGTTGGTTATAGCCATAGATGATAGAGGCTTTACATTGCTCTAGATTTTGTTTGTTTGTTTCTTTGTTTTGTTTGTTTGTTTGTTTTGTTCTCCTTTCTTGACTTTGGCTTTCTTAAGCACTCCTCAGAGTCTGTGTCTTATATCTCTTTAAGCTGTAATCCATTGTTATTATACTGGGATCCTGCTAGTGAAATTGTAAGGTGTGAGGGGAAGGAAGCATTCTTTATACACTTAGGATTCAACCTCAGTCTTTCGGTGAGCCTGTGTCTCTGGTCTTTGACCTTGACAACTATTCTCCAGTGGTATGGCAACCTTCACTTTCAATCCACATACCTCAGGTGAAACCAGAAGGCTACAGAGGCCTAAGGTTGGAAGAATGCTTTTCCTCCAACTGAAATAAAGCTCTGGTAATGGTTTTCTCCTGCAGAATAAGTTTGTGTTGTGTAGAAAACTGTGAGTTTATTTCAGAATGATTACTCATTTTCCCCTGCCAGAGTCAGGAGATCCTTCTGAAATCTTCACCATGAGAAGCTGGTAGGGTTTTAGAAGTAAAACCTATGAAAGAGTGGGGGTGCCCCTAAACGATAGTACCCATAATTTTTCACTCTCATAACACTCCACCCACAACTCCAAGCAATTCATCAACATTACCAGTCTAGTGGCAGTTTATGGTGTTAGTAGCTTCTTTTCTAGATAAGTAGGTCTCATTTGACACTGAGGATTCTGAATGGTGGTTTTCCTCATAATCTCAGTTCTGTGATAGATTCAAGAAAGTTTGGTTGATTTCAAATTTGTTCAGATTTTTTCTTACAAGTTTAGGATCGATGATTTCCAAGTTCTTTGTAAGACAGAGCTCAGACTGGAAGTCCTCTGTTCATTTTTTTTCCAATCAATTTTCTCTCTGTTTTTTTCTGATTGAGTAATTTCAGTTGTTCTGTTTTTGAATTTATTGATTCTCTATCCCTCCTTTCTGTTTAACCCATCCACTGGGGTTTTATTTTCGTTATTATGGTTTTAAATTCTAAAATTCCAGTTTTTATATCTTGTATTTTCTTACTAAGACATTTTATATTTCCATTTGTTTCAAGTGTGTTCTGAATTATTGCTGAAGCATTTTTATGATAGCTGTTTTAAAACCTTTTCAGGTGATCCTAACATCTTTGTCATGTTGGTGATGGCATCTATTTATTTACTTCTTTTTATCCAATTTAAGATTTTTCTGGTTCTTGAATGTTGAGTAACTTTTTTTTTCCATTGGAACTTGGATATTACGAGTGTTGTTACATGAATCTATGAATCTTGTTCAAATCTTCTGTTCGTTTATTTATTTACTTTTTGACTTTTAAGTTCAGGGGTACATGTGAAGGTTTGTTGCATAAGTAAACTTATGTCATGGAGGTTTGTTGTACAGATTGTTTCATAACCCAGACATTACTAAGCCTAGTACCCATTATTTTTCCCAATTCTCTCCCTCTCCCATCTTCTACCCTCCAACAGGCCCCATTGTGTGTTGTTCACTTCTATGTGTCCAAGAGTTCTCATCATTTAGCTACCACTATAAGGGAGAATATTTGATATTTGGTTTTCTGTTCCTGCATTACTTTGCTGAGGACAATGTCCTCCAGCTTCATCCATGTCCCTACAAAGGATATGATCTCATTCTTTTTTATGGCTGCATAGTATTCCATGGTATATATGTACCACATTTTCTTTATCCAGCCCATCATTGATGAGCATACATGCCTTTGCTATTGTGAAAAGTGTTGCAATGAACATATGTGTGTGTGTGTCTTTATAATAGTATGGTTTATATTGTTTTGGGTACCTACTCAGTAATTGGGTTGCTGGGTTGAATTGTATTTCTATCTTTAGGTCTTTGAGGAATCACCATACTTTTCCACAATGGTTGAACTAATATACACTCCCACGAACAATGTATAAGCATCCTTTTTCTCCACAACCTCGCCAGCATCTGTTATTTTTTTACTTTTTAATAAAGCCCATTTTGACTGGTGTGAGATGGTATCTCACTGTGGTTTTCTATTTGCATTTCTCTAGTAATCAGCAGTGTTGAGCCTTTTTTATATGATTGTTAGCTGCATATATGTCTTCATTTTGAAAAGTGTCTGTTCATGTCCTTTGTTCTCTGTTTTTTTCTTGTAAACTAGTTTAAGTTCCTTATAGATGTTGGATATTAGACCTTTGTCAGATGCATAGTTTGCTAAAATTTTCTCCCATTCCGTAGGTGATCTGTTTACCCTGTTGATAGTTTGTTTTGCTGTGCAGAAGCTCTTTAGTTTAACTAGATCACATTTATCAGTTTTTTGCTTTTGTTGCAATTGCTTTTGGTATCTTTATCATGAAATCTTTGCCTATGCCTATGTCCTCAATGGTATTGCCTAGGTTATTTTTCAAGGTTTTTATAGTTTGGGGTTTTACATTTAAAATCTTCTGTTTTAGCCTCTTCTTCTGGCAGTGCTCTAGCAGGGGAAGGAGATAGGGTGTCACTTTATGGCAGCCATGTAGTAGTGGAAGTCCATGTTCTCCCCTTGGCTTCCACTGGTAACCAAGAGAGAGGGACTCCTCTTTACTAGGGGTAGCCATAGAAAATCCAGCTTCTCACTAGACCTCCACTGACACCTCCCTGGCTGGGAGAGGTTAAAGTGTTTTGTCATTGCTCTCGATGTCAACTCCACTCACTCCACGTGGGGAAGAGGAGGACCTCCTTATGCTAGGTGGTGGTAGAAGTGCTGACATTTTTCTAGGCCTCCTCTTATACTACAGCAGAAAAGAGGTAGAAATATATGTGTTTACTTGCTGCATGAGTATGGAGTTTAGGTTCCCAACATTCTCTCCTATGACACTGAATGAATGTCTTATTCTGGCCCGACAGAGAGGAGAGTCCTGGCTTCTTACTTGGCCTTCTCTAACACTCTCCTGGTCTGGGGATTGTGGCACCTCATAATAGCTTGACCACTGTGGAAGTCTAGGACCTCTACTTGGCATTTGCTAGTGTAGTGGGAGGTGGGACCACAGTTTTTTTCAAGTGTTTGGCTGCAGTAGACCAATTAAATTATCTAAAACTACTGTGTCTTGCTAAGCTATATTTTTTCTGGTCCTTTTGATAGAAGGCAGACTTTTTTTTTTGCGGGTAGGGGGTGGATTTGCTTGTTGGTACCTATTCTGTACATATTAGTGTTTCTAAGTTATCCTCTTCAGTTTCAAATATGACACATATAAGGCAAAAACAAAACCTAGAGTATGTGCTACCGTGTTGTTCCTTGGGTCCTGATGTTTTGCTCTAATTTCTCTATCTTTTCAGGTCTTCTTATATTTCTCTTATATATAGTGTTCAGGGTCTCTAGTTGTATTTAGAAGGAATAAGGAAGACTTTTGACTACTACATCTCTTCAGATGGAAACCACATTTTATAAATCTATTATTTCCTTCTCTTTCTGTAAATTCTTGAACATATATATATATAATAGCTTCTTTTTCAATCTTCATTAGTTCTAATATTTAGATTATTTATAGGTATACTCTCTTGATTTTTTTTTCTAGATCATAGGTCCTATATTTCTTTTTCTCAAACTTCAAAATACTTAATTTTACATTAAACTTTGTATGTAGAAAAACAGAGGAGTTTCAAGTATACTCTGGTTTGGTTTTCCTAGAGAACAATAACTCTTTCTGACAGCTAAGACAAGAAGATGATCATTCAGATTTCATCAGGAGTCAAGTTGCTGTGGATCTGGCCTGTGTTTTAGAAAGAATGAGCTTACTTTCTAACTTCATCAGCAGTGTTCTGCACAGTGGCAGCTGCCTCCTCTTTGATCTCTGTGCTTGAGCCTACAGATCTTGGGCTATGGTTTTACCTTTGAATTCGTTGCTAGCAGATTTTCTAGTTCCAAATACCGTGAGAATGCACAACTCTACTCAAATTATCATTTTTTTCTTCAGGACAATTTTGGGTATATGGATGGATTCTGGTGATAAGCAAATTGTTGCTGTGTTTGATAGTCATTCTTACAAAATCCAGGCTGTTCACTCCCAGCAGCGCCAGTAGCTCTGCAGGCCTCTCCTTGATCTGGCAAGGTTTGTGGAAAACTAGCTCTTTCACTGGCCCAAACTCAAACATCATGTTTGCCCCAAATCCCCAGAGAGTTATGTTGGATGGCTGTTTAACTATGAAATGCTCTTCTCTTTGTAAATTAACTTATTTAGGCTTTC
The DNA here is from genome assembly GCF_003255815.1 of Theropithecus gelada. Classification (NCBI taxonomy): domain Eukaryota; kingdom Metazoa; phylum Chordata; class Mammalia; order Primates; family Cercopithecidae; genus Theropithecus; species Theropithecus gelada. The sequence continues at coordinate 133,888,895 of NC_037670.1, forward strand.
TTGTATCAATAGCTCTTTGATAGTCTCATAGACATGATTTGTATTTGATTCAGTTATTTCCTGAACTAATTACATGAATAAAGGTATTTTGTGTTCTTTTACATCTTAATCATAACAGAATTTTCAAGAACTTAAGGATCTAAATATTTAACTATTTTCTCATCAAATGAATGTAAGTCATTGTGAGGAATCTTATTTCTTCTAATAAATAGTTGTGAGAAGCATGAGGTTTGATGTCAGACTATTTTAACTAAAATTTCACAAATGTTTATATCTATTTTATATAGGAAAGAAAAGTTTCATGTATTTAGCTTGCATTATACACTAGCTCACTTTTATGCATAAAGTATGCATAAAAATATGTATATGCATATGCACACATATAGATACATATATACATGTGCATGTGTATATATGTATCCATATCTATATGTACACCTATGTGTAAATATATATATGTATTTATATCTATATGTGTGGGTATGTATATATATGTATCTATATCTATATATTTTTGTTAAGATTTTATTTGAGAGAAGGATAACATATTATCCACATTTTGAGGATGAGAAACTGAGGCACCATGAAGTAGAATTGAATTCAAACCCTAGCCTGCTTGGCCTGTATTTCAGCCTAGATAAGCCTAAGTCACAACACTGACTTGGTAGACACTTAATAAAGCAAAGTATTATCATATTCTAGAACAAACAGCAAGACAGTTTTATCGATAAGATGATTCCTGTTGATTCATATGAATTATCTTTCAATTATTCATAAATAATTTTTATTTGAAAATATGTGGTTGTTATGAACTGAAGAATTATAAAATCATTGATTTTTTATAATAGAAAAGACTTTAAGATTATGTAATCTATGTAATGATATGTATTACATACATTATGCAAATATGTAATTTGTAATTATAAGAATTACAAAATTATTGATGTTTTGTGATAGAAGAGACTATGATTATGTAGTTAATCTATGTAAAGTTATGCATTACATACATTATGCAAATATATAATTTGTAATTACAAGAATTACAAAATTATTGATTTTTTATGATAGAAAATACTTTAAGATTATGTAGTTAATAATTCTGTAATGTTATGCAAGAAGAAACTAAGACCTCCAAATTCCACAGATGAGTGGGGAAACATAATGGCATTCAAAATGATGAGTAAGATGGAATAAAGAAAGAAACTGCCTTATCTTACTTGAAAGAAAAATGTATCATTTTATCATAAACATTTGCTTCTTGGCATAAAAACAGTTGTTTTAGCCAGAAAATTTCTAGGAGAAGCCAGGCTTACTCTGATGATATTTATTGAACTGTAAATTCCTTGAGGGAGAAAATAAATCTTTCTCATTTTGACTCATCACAGTAGCCACCATTAAGTAAAATCTCAACAAATACAGACTTCATTGAAAAGCATTACATTGGATTGAACTGTGGAATTTTGAACATTTGTGAAATGTATGTTAAAAATGTAGTTTATTTATTTTATATATTGTTCTTCTTTGTCTTGAAAGTCAAATATATGTATGTTTGGGGTGGGCAAGGATTAGGTGGCAATGCTGAGAGAATCTCTTATCCAAATTGGCCAAGCCTTAAAAGGAAGATACAGTAAAATCTGATTCCTTGGATAGAGGCTTACTGAAGTGTAGAAATTTGCAAGCTCACTAGTGGTGACAGCCTGCTTAAGAAACTGGCATGCATCCCCTGGAGTTTGGAGATAGACATGTTTTATTTTTACTGTTGTGAAGAATGGCCCTGTATATGTGTTCTTTTTTGTGATTATCCCCACGGAATAAATTCTTAGAATTGTTCATCCTAAAGTTATGCTTTTTGGAACTCTACAGGAAAGAGTTAACATAGCAGGCCTGAGACTCCATTCGGGCCTACTTGTAAGGGTGGCTTGTGTCTGGAAACTTGGTTTTAGGGAGTGCTATGCTGCCCTAAAGAGAAGAATGGCTCACTGCCTAAACTGTACAAACAAAGCGAACACTTGCTTTCTTTGTAAGAGTCTGGAAGTTTGATACATACTTAGCAGAGGGTGCCTATGTGACCAGAACCCAATAAAACCTTTGTGCACTTTGTCTCTTACTTATGAGCTTCCCTGTTAGACAGCATTTCCCACAAGTTGTTACAACTTTTTGCTGGGGAAATTAAGCAGGGCACTGCGGCTCCAGCAGGACAGGGCTCTTGAAATCTTTCCCATAGTTTCCTCTGTGTTCTCCATGTGCCTTTTCTCTTTGCTGAGTTTGCTCTTTATCCCTTTGTGGTGATAAATCATAGCTGTGGGTATGATTAGATGCTGAGGAAATGCTCATTTTGTGTAAACAATGAGGAATGTATTTTCTGTGTAGTAAAAAGGCTCATTACCAATGCATTTGGGACACAGTAGTTCATGTGTAATGATTTCTTTCTTTTTTTTTTTTTTTTTTTTGAGCAAAGTCTCACTCTGTTGCCAGGCTAGAGTGCAGTGGTGCCATCTCGGCTCACTGCAATCTCGGCCTCCTGGGTTCAAGTGATTCTCCTGATCCAGCCTCCTGAGTAGCTGGGAGTATAGGCACTCACCACCTCAATGGGCGAATTTTTTGTATTTTAGTAGAGACGGGGTTTCAGGGTAATTAATTATTTTAAAACATTGAATAAAGTTGGAAATATTAAATATGCATTAGTTTAAGTAATTTCATCTTTTTCTAAAAATATTTAAATGTATGCATTCATAAATTGTTTAATGCATAGACAAGGTCTTTTCTTTGATTATGGGTAACTTGGTTGGAATTTTTCATTGTTTTACTTTCATAAACAACACCCATAGTACATTATCTGTGATTCTCAATTTTGTTTTACTTTTAAATAGGAGATGGAAATTAAGGCTTCTATGATGTCAATTGTATGTAGAATCTTTCTAGATGGTTAATATTTTGTATTTTAGTGCTCTCAACCATAAATCAACAATAATTTTTAGCAATTATTTTCTTGAGGTTTTCATAGCAAATAAGAGTGTGGATTTAATTAGGAAAGCCCCTTGTTTTACACACTCTGTTAATATACCATTACATTACAGAGTTATATTAAGAAAATATGATGTAATATTGTTTGAGAACAAATACAAACTATCTTCTGAGAAATGTTGGTGGGAGCAGAAGTGTTCTAGTGTACTGGTCATGGACATAAATCCATAAGTTTCACAGAGGGAATAAAGCCTGTTGGTCAGTCTAGAGATTTGGTTTATTAGAGCATGTTTTAAAAAATTCAACTATGTCAATAATAGACATCAAAAAATAAATATATAATAAAATGACTAGGCTTGATGTTACATTATGGTAAGAACACATATTGAGAAATTTGAATATTACAGAGATGAGGAAAACAAAATAAATCAAATATGTGCATAGGAATAAAATACATAATAAGGAATAAAAGCAAGACAAATGATTTATTCATGCAATTAATACATGCTTGCCGAGACCAGCTCGGTCGAGGAGACCCTAATGCAGCAGCGCTAGAGGAATTAAAGACACATACACAGAAATATAGCATGTAGAGTGGGAAATCAGGGGACTCACAGCCTTCAGAACTGAGAGCCCCAAACAGAGATTTACCCACATATTTACTGACAGCAAGCCAGTGATAAGCATTATTTCTATAGATTATAGATGAAAAGTATTCCTTACGGGAAACAAAGGGATGGGCCGAAACAAAGAGATGAGCTCTGGCTAGTTATCTGCAGCAGGAACATGTCCTTAAGGCACAGATCTCTCTTGCTATTGTTTGTGGCTTAAGAATGCCTTTAAGAGGTTTTCCGCCCTGGGTGAGCCAAGTTTTCATAGCCCTCATTCCGGTAAACCCACAACCTTCAGCATGGGCGTTATGGCCATCACGAACATGTCCCAGTGCTGCAGAGATTTCGTTTATGGCCAGTTTTGGGGTCAGTTCATGACCAGATTTGGGGGCCTATCCCCAGCACATGCTGAATAAATAATTCCTGTTGGCAATGACAGACATTAGCAATAATGTGAACAGAGAGAAGACTTCTGCTTTCGTGAATGTCATAGATTAATGAAATCAAAATGATAGAACTAAAAAAACTAATAAAATTTTTAATATACATTATATTGCAGAAAGATAGACTATATAAATAACAACATTTACTACATTGGCTTAAAATAAAGAGCAAGTAAATTTTTAGCATTTTTCTTATATAATTCATATTCGCTTAATTTAACTGAATAGATAATGCTCATATTAGCTGAATTTAATTCATTAATCATGTCTTGTCATCAAGTTGCTATAAGGAAAATAGTCTTAATATATTAAAATTTTATTTTATTTCAGTTGACACATACATATATATTCATATGGTACAATTGGATAATTCATGCTTTGGTCTCCAATTATCAGGCATTTTAGTGTTTAAAATATAAAAGTGTCTATGTTTGCAAAACAGTGTTTTAAAATGAATAATAATAAAGTTTACTTATTAATCCCTTAGAGTTTCTTTTGAAAATCTTTAGTTTTTATCATTTGATCCTTCATAAATAAAAGAAACATAGAGGCTGGGTGTGATGGTGGCTCACTCCTGTAATCCCGGCACTTTGGAAGGCCAACGTGGGTAGACCACTTGAGCTCAGAAGTTTGAGACCAGCCTGACCAACATAGTGAAACCTCATCTCCACCCAAAACACAAAAATTAGCCAGGCCTGGTGGCACAAGCCTATAGTCTCAGCTACTCAGGAGGCTGGGGTAGGAGGATCACTTGAACCCAAGAGGTCGAGGCTGCAGTGAGCCAAGATTGCACCACCCCACTCTAGCCTGGTGACAGAGTGAGACTCCATTGCAAAAAAAAAGAAAGAGGAAGAAGAAGAATGAAAAACAACTAGCGAACTATCGTGCAAGTTTTAAAATCTGACTTTCCCCACATATGCAAAACTATCAGGCTTCATTCTCTAGAAAAAAAAATACGTTTAATTCTAAATTAACGTAATTTTGCAGATTAAAGACATGATAAATTGATCAGCATTTATCTAGTGGATTAGATGAGTTGAAATAGACATCAAAGTACCTCTTATAAAATCATTTTGCAACAAAATAAATGAAGAATCTTAATGCAGCTGTGCGGTACACGGTGACTTATACCTGTAATCCCAGAACTTTGGGAGGGCAAGGCGGGTGGATCATGAGGTCAGGAGTTTGAGAACAGCCTGGCCAACATGGTGACACCCTGTCTGTATTAAAGATGCATGGGCCTGTAATCCCAGCTACTTGGGAGGCTAAGGCAGTAGAATCCCTGAACCCAGGAGTCAAAGGTTACAGTGAGCTCAGATTACACCACTGCACTCCAGCCTGGGCAACAGTGCAAGATTCCGTCTCAAAAAAAAAAAAAAAAAAAAAGAATAAAAGAATCTAAATGCATACAGGAGTCTCTATGGTATTTGCATTATAAACTTCACTCCTTAACAACCAATCCCAGTTTATGGGAAGAAGCAACAACAATGGTATTATGAAAGCAAAACAAAACAAAAACAAGATGGAAATTCCATCTTTGGTTTGCTTTTCTTTCTAATGATTTTTTTAAATTTGATTAAAAACATCTGTATAAATTACATAATGTTTGAGTATATATGCAGTACTTTTTTTTAAAAAAAAAGTACTCTTAATGCTACATTCTAATCTGATGCTTCTCTCAAGGGATAACCATTATAACCATTTGTAATGTTTCAAGACTATCTTTCTCTCCCCACCACCTCCACCCCACCCCATAGAACTTTTCTTTTGGTCCAAGAATTTTGTCCAATATCCACAGCTCAAAAAAATGTTCCTTAGTACTCTGTTTATATTTTTAAATGAGCCATAAATAAAACCCCGACATTTGGCGCTAAATATTTATCCTCATAGTCTACAGATTAAAACTACAGGCACCAAAAGTAGTGAGTGATTCATCGAAGACCATGTCTAAAGCTAAGTAGCAATGTAGGATACAAACCTAGACTATATGCCTACAGAGCCAGCGGGTTAACTACTATAATATGCTCCTTTCACAGAGAGCGCATGCATATACTTTGTTTTCTTCTAGTGGACTTATTATATAACTTTGTGATGTGTCCATTTTTTGTATATATAAATCAATGTAATGTTTTTATTACCTGACAGTATCAAATGTGCTGAAGTGCCATGATTTATTTAGTGATTACTGCATGAATGCACTTCTGATGGTTTACAGTGTTTTGCTATTACAAATCAGGCAGTAATGAGCATCATTGCATAGACATTTGTGCTTGGAATCTTGCAAAGTGTTAATTTAGAAGTTATAAGTACACGGCACTTTTATAGATTATGCCAAATTGACCTTTCAAATATATACATTAAATTGTCCTCTTATAATAATGTATGAAAATACAAAATTTCCCACCTTTGTCAGCAAATTCCTAATCATTTGCATTTCCATTTAATATCAGTTACAAGTTACATCTTATGGTTTTTAAATTTGTATTATTTAGGTTACTTATAATATTAAGGATAGATTTTAGAATTTTTTTATGTGTGCAATTTACATTTCTTCTGTGTTTTCTTCATATTTGAAACTTTTTTAATTGGTAACATTTTTTTCGGATTACTTTATGGGAATTTCTTATATGTTAAGGATGTCAATACTCCATTAAGTATTGTAAACGTTTACTCTATCTATGTCATTTATGACCTTTATTTATGGTATATTTGGCTATACAGAACCTTTAAATCTTATATAGTAATATTCATCATTGAATTATAGTTTTCACAGAAACTGTGTGTGAAATTAAGATATTCTAAACTGGAGAACTGCATTTCTAAAACCATTTTGTTTAAAATGTGGCCATTGCTAGTTAGCACTAGCAGAATTTCAGTAAGGATGCAAAAGTACTTGAAGTTTAGAAGAGCTGAGCTTTAACAAGCTTACTTTTGTTAGGATTCTATTGTACTGTTATACTCCCACATCTCTTAGGTGAAGAAGTTCTCTTAGGATTCTAACAGGCAACTAGAAAAGAGCTTCACAAAATGAAGACAATAGGTTCCTCATGAAGAGCTCTGGGGCAGCAAGGAACTAATGAACAAGGAAGCAGAGCAGATAAATAGTAAAAAATAATAATACTTATATTTCGGATGATAATAGGCAGGAGCATTTAAAATTTGAATCTGGTCAAAGTATCTGCAATCATGCTTCACTTAATGAGGAGGATACATACCCATTGTTAGGTGATTTTATCATTGTGCGGACATCATAGAGTGTGCTTACACAAACCTAGATGGTATAGCCAAGAACTTGCCTCAGCTACAAGGTATAGCCTGTTGCTACAAACATGTATGACATGCTGCTGTACTGAATACTGTATGCAGTGGTAGCACAATGGTAAATATTTGTGTATCTAAATGTATCTAAATTATAGAAAAGAGAATGTGTTTGCCCTACCATGTTACAACAGCTATAACATCCCTAGGTGACAGGACTTTTTCAGCTCCATTATACTCTAATGAGACCACCATCATGTATGCGGTCCATAGTTAACTGAAACATCATTATGCGGGACATAACTGTATTTAAATTTGTTGGTAAGGCAGCCGAAAGTCCTTAAGGGATAAGTGTGTAAACTAATGTTTTAAAACATTATTCAAATGCAGGGTGCAGGAAGATGAGACTCACATATACCTTTAATAATATCACCCAGTGTTAAATGCTATAAATCATATGCTTTGGTGTGTGTCAGAGGAGTCTCTGCTCACTGTTCTCCTCTCCAAAATGTACTAAGCTATTATTGCACATTTTCTCTTCCAGATACATTTTAAGACTGACAAATTTCATAAAAGTACTGTAGGGATTTATAGAGGAATTGAAGGAGAAATGACATTTTTACAATAGTGAATTCTCTCTTACAGGAATATGTTCTCTTTCAGTTCATCGAGGTCCTCTTTTATGACTTTCAGGAAAGCTTTATAGTTTTTCTTTTTCACTAGGACATGACGATTTTTTTTTGTTATGGTGGTTCTAAAATGATTTCTATGTGTGCTTATGTGTGTGTGTGCACTGTACTTTTTCTACACGTTTTGCCTTCACATTTTCTGTGATAAAAATGACACATAGGTTGAAAAATTATGTTCAATTTTTATTTAGTTTAGTTGTTTGTTTAATTATCTTATATATCTGAATATGGGAAATTAATTTCTTATAATTTCACTGTAGATGATTATTGTTTTGAAAATAATTGCAACTTTGAATTTTGCACACCAATATTTATATCTTAGCTAATAAGGTTGCCTTTTAATTCTAGCTCGTTAATTTTTAATTGTATAAAGTATTGAATTATTATTAATGTATTTGATTACATTAACATGTTTCCATTTTTTCCTAATGTTTTTGTTTGACTCGTTCAGTTGACTGGCCAGTCGATGCTGGTAGTTTGGTCAGAGCTTTCAGAAACTTTCAGATCCTTTCCATGTTAGCCTCTCTAGAAGGTAGCTTGAATGTCCTTATGACATGGCATCCAGCTTTTCTGAGATCCAGTGAGCCATGAGAGCAAGGCAGAAACCATGATGCCCTCTAAATCTAGTCCTGGAAATCATACAGTCAATTCTGCTACAGTTGATTTATGGGAAATAAATTACTAAATCTTCCTATATTCAATAGGAGGGAGATTAGGCTCCACCTTTTGAAAAGAAGATTGTCTGAGAACTCATGGACATACCTTAGTACCAGCATAATATATTCCTACAAACTACATATTTTTGTATATATTAATTTTTGAGTGGTATTATAGTTTATGTATTCATCTATTACTTTGTAAATCCAATGTTTTATAATTTATCTATAATGGTATATGTATAGAGATAATTCTAATATTTCAATCATTTAATAACTATTTTGTGAATATACCTTAATATCCATTATCCTGTTGATAAAATTTAGTTTAAGAATTTTATTTTTCACTGTAAACAATGGTTCTATAAACACTCATAGATGTCTCTTCATACAACTGTGTGAGAATTTTTGGTAGAGTATACATCTAGAAAAGGAATTTGTGAGTAATTATTACATAATTTCATCTTTACAGACATAATCAAATTTCTCTCTACAAGCAGGATGTTAGAGACCTCATTTTTACATTGTCACCACATTTGATCTTTCTTATTTTTTTTTCAATCTTAGTGTGAAAACTGTCTCATAGTTTTCATTTTGAATGAATTGGATTTGGATTTTCTCTTCTGAGGATTTTTTTTAAATTTTTTTTGGCCCATTTTTTTCTGAGGGTTTTTTTTTCAAATTTATTTACAGAAATTATTTATATTTTGTTGTACAAACACCTTCCTCTTATAAAATCAAAACTGATCCTTCCAGAAGTGACTTTATGATTAAAGTCAAAAGAGAAACAAACAAGCAGACAAGCAAAAGCACTTTCTCTCCAAGACTAAAGAAAATGCAAGCAAACAAAATGGATTCATTGTGTCTGGTTCTGCTCTCAAATGAAATCATTAACATTCCCTCTAACTTAACGTTTTCTTTAGGCATTCTATGTACACAGTAATATCATCATGAAGAATCTTCAAAACTTTTTCATCTTGTTTTATTTTTCATGACCACCAATGCAAAGTTGAATCTGGATAAATGAAAGTGGATATAGCTGTCTCATTCTTAATCTTAAGATGAAGGCTTTCAACATTTAACTCTGTTAGATGTCTGTGCTGACTTTATAAAATGTTTTGGTATACAATCTTTAATCAATTAAGGGATTGCCGCTGTAATTCCAGTTGAATGGGTAATTTTTAATTATAAGTAGATGTCTTTTTGCATTTATATATGATCACATTATTTTTCTCATTTATTCTGTTAACATTCTTTGATTTTTTTCATCAATGTTTTATAGGTTTCCTAATTTAAATCTTGAACATATTTTGTTAGATTTACATCTAAGTATTTCATTATTTTGGGGAGCTAATGTAAGTGGTATTATTATTTTTAAAGTAAGCTTTTTAAAAATTTTGAAATACTTTTAGATTTACAGAAAGGTTGTGAAGATGTATCCAAAGTCCTCCATCATTATAATGGAACATTGGATACATGGAGTATGTAGGAACTGATAATGTAATCATAATGATAATGTAATGTAATGTTATAATCAATGAAACAATAATGATACATTGTTATTAACTAAATCTGTATTAAAGTCCATATTTCTTGACTTTTACCTATATTGTCTCTTACCAAATATCATGTTACAGTCATCATGTCTCTTAGATTCGTCTCAGCTCTGAACAGTTTATCAGGTTTTTCTTGTTTTTTGATGACTTTTACATTTGGAGGAGCACTGGTCAGGTATTTTGTAGAATGTCCCTTGAGTTGGATTTCTCTGATACTTCTCATATGAGAAGATGGAGGTTATGTCTTTTGGGAAGAAAGACCAGAGAGGAATACTGCTATTCTCATTCCATTACATCAAGGATACATACTGTCAACCTGGCTTTCCATTGTCGATGTTGATCTTGAAGTTAAGTTAGTTTTTGTAAGGTTTCTTCATTGTAAAGTTACTTCCCACCTCACTTTTTCATACCGTACTCTTTGGTCAGGAGTCATATGCATAGCCTACACATAATGAGTGGGGTGTGGCCTTCTACCTCCTTCGGGGTAGACTACTGATATATATTATTTGGAGTTCTGCATGTGAATTTTTTCTGTTCTCTTCTATTTATTTATTAATGCAATCATTTATTTATATCAGGAAGTACTCGGATATTTATTCCATACTATCGGTTGTAATCCATCTCTTCTTGATTTATTTCATTGCTTGGATTGTTCCAGCTTTGGTTATTATAGATCTTTCACTTAGTTTCTGTGTTCCCTTGACCTATCCCCATAGTTGTGTGAGTGCTATTTGTGTGGGGAGGAAAGGCATATCTGCACTTTCTGGCACTGTAAGATGCTCCAGACTCAACTTGCATATTTTCTGCCTCAGTCCTAGCGTCAGCCATTTCTCCAAGAATTACTAGTTCTTTTTATTGGAGAATGGCATTAGAAACCAAGATCTTAGCGGTAGATGTACTCATTGATTCTAGGCTCACTCATCTGACAAAACAAGAAAATACATGCATGGAAACTAACCCATGTGTACATACTTATAAATATTACTGTATGTAACCATCTGTGTTAGTCAGGGTTCCCTAGAGGGTCAGAATTAACAGGAGACATATATAAAGAGGAGTTTACTATTAACTTACATGATCACAAGCTCCCATAATAGTCTGTCTGCAAGCTTGAGGAGCAAGAAGACCCAGTCCAAGTCTCAAAACTGAAGAACTTGGAGTCTGATGTTTGAGGGCAGGAAACATCCAGCATTGGAAAAAGATGGAGGCTAGGAGTCTAGGCCAGTCTTGCCTTTTCAAACTTTTCTACCTGCTTTATATTTGATGGCAGCTGATTAGATTGTGCCCACCAGATTAAGGGTGGATCTGCTTTCCCCAGCCCACTGACTCATGTGTTAATGTCCTTTGGCAACACTCTCACAGACACACCCAAGATCAATATTTTGCATCTTTCAATCCAATCAAGTGGACACTCAGTATTAACCACCACACCATCTGTATCTATATTAAGCTAAACCATGAGTTCAAACTGATATTTGGAACTCTTACCCATGACAATAAGGAATATTTCTTTGCTTACATGAAACTGCCTACTTCAGCACTGAGAAAACTGGTTCTCAGTATCACCATCTATTTATTTAATTGTTTAATTCCAGTATAAACATATAGTGTTTTTAGACTTAACCTCTACACCCCGGGCAACAAATCTATCAGAGTAGTGTATACTACAGAGTAGTACAGTATAAGTGCAGAGCAGACAACTAAAGTGTACAGTACAGTGCTTATGAAAAATTTCTTTGCCTTTAGTCTTACAGACTCCATTCATTTTCAAAGTTACCTAGGTTGGCATCTTTTCCCCTAGTCCTTCAGTAAGATTGCTTCATACATTTTAATATATTCATGTAACTTTTATGCATATTTTCCATTTCTCTGCAAAAATTATCCATCTTCTGTTTTTAAATCTTGATTATAATAACTAATCATAGTTTTGTGCTTTGTACGTATCCATGTTATGCTTCTCCTATGGTTCTTTCTTTATTTTCTATTCTGTTGTTGTTTTCATTAGAATTTTGTTTTGTTATATGCCTGCTTATTTTTCTTTGTAAGTTAAACACTGCATGTGAAATTTTTAGGCATAATTTGAGCTTCTGAATAGTGTTAACTGTCTCCAGAGAGGGATTACTTTTTCATCTGGCAGGCAGATGACAAATCTAATTAATACAATCAGCATTTGAAATTATTACAGCTGGCCTTTGCTCACTGGTTTATTTTCAGTTCAACTTTAATGACATGTTATAGCCTTTTAGGTTACCAAACCTCAGTTACCTACCAGAACTCTTACTCACTGGCAGGTATGATTTCCATTTTTTTAATCCTGATCTCCAATCCCATGAGCCTACAAAGATTTCTACTGATTTTCGACCTCTCAGTAACAACTTTTAAATTACCAGTCAACACTGGTGGAAAAGCAACATTCAATATCATGTTTATTTCTTTTACTTCAAATTTCTTGTAGATATTGACTCAAAATAATATTATTGCCTAGGTAACTCTCAGATGTCTTCAATGAGCTGCTTTTTAATTTTTTTTTTTTAGTTGTTCTAGTTCTCTCAGTGCAGGATTATTGCATACAACGTGTCTCATCATGCCTAGAATATAAAACATTTTCCAATCCTTGTATCTCTACCCTTACATCTGGGATGATGTTTCCTCTTCCAGAGCAATATTCTTACATGAAATATGAAGTTATGTGGCCTTCTAGATTTATGAATGAATAAGTCTAATATTGGATTCTGTATGTAGATAAGCCAAGGTGGGTTTTCAATACCTCTTGCCCCTTAAAGATGAAAAAATGTCTGAGACCCAGTTTATCAGGTTTGGTAAACGCCATCAGGAAAAAATTGGCTTCATTTTCCTCCATAGTTCTCTAGGCTCCAACTTTAACCAAACAAGCTCTCAATATCTATTATTTCTTCAATAATTTGATAAAAAATTTTATCTCTATATGAGTAGCCATACTTACATTAATGGAAAGAAAAGAGCTTCTTAAATTTTTTTTCTTATTTTGTATTTCCCCTTTTCATTATGAAAAAAAGGTAAAGATTTACTGCTATTTAACAGAATATTTTATATTTTATTTTTTTCAAAGCTGTTATTCTCTGCTCCCTTTTTAAACTTCTCTGTTAAATACCACTTAGTTTTTCCTTATTTTAAATGTTCTCTAACCAGTACTTTTTATCACATCATACAGATGCAGTTTCTTCTTAAATATCATTGAGCATAGCAAATATTTTAAAATTCCTTTTGTCCATTTTATTACATTTCATAAGAAGATAATTTTAGAGTTTAAAATAATGTCAATTTATTTTTAATTAGAGTATGTTTCATATGTTTAGTGAGTTTCTAAATGATCATTTTTAAGGAGTTTTCTCCTTCAATAGAAAACTGAGATAATTTCTGTCAGATTGCTTGTACTCTTGTTTTAGTATGTTCAAATAGTTCAGTCGTAACAAAACAAAGTGAAAACATTTAGATTCCTCATACTGTTACATTGCTAATTAAGAAACATATTAGCTTGTTGGGAATAGAGTGGAGGCCAATATTAGCTTGGCTTTTGTGTCAAATCGCTTTGTATTTGGCATTTTATGTGGTAGCAAGATGTCATTGTGGCATTTTCCATTCATGCCAAATATAAACTTGTACAAAGCTACCACAGAAGCCAAATTTTGTGTGACTGTCTTTGTCTGGAGTGCTTCCCAAAGGTGCTAGAGGGAATTGTATATGTCGCACATGTCCCACAAACTGTCCTTGATTCTAGTTTTTATTAATTGATAAAGTTTCTAAGTGAAGCTCTTCCTCTCACTTTCATGTGGTGTGTTCCTTTGTATTTTTAGAGAGGAAAGTAGAGTACCTCTTTTCCCCGATGTGGTTATTTCTAGCAGAAATTTATCAATGTTCCTATTCTGTGGGTATTTATTTATATTGCAGTTTTAAAACTTCTAATTTTAATGAGTTGTTTTTTTTTTTTAATAGAAGCATGGGCAGTAAAATTAGATAAGTGAGTTCAGGTGACATCTTTCCTAAAACTATTCCTTTTTTTAAAAAAAAATAAAAATAAAAAAGCACTGTTTTTGTTCAAACTGAAGATTTAACAATATCAAAATAATACACGATAATGTTCTTTGAAGGAAATTAGATGTCATTATTTCCATCTTTATTAACTTAGCGATTAATTCTTAATATCTTTGTGGGTCAGATTCATGGTGACTTGGTTAAATATTTGATACTCTCTACTCGCATCCACTGGAATAGTTATTTGTCTAACCTTCACAGCTGGTGCTCTTCAATTTTTATCCCTACCTTTACTAGTTTTCCACAGACACTGGGGCTTATCTTGTATAATTGCCAAGGGAACTTTGAGAACTGGATTCCAGTTTGCCTCACAGCTGTCTATTGCTGATAGTGTGCCCATCATGATGCCTTCACCATGAGCCAATATAGAAGAGTATAATAATGTTTGAAGACGTCCTACTATGAAGTTTTTGTTTACAATATATATCCTGGTGTCTAGACTACACTTATTAAAGCAGAATACCTTGTGCAATGGTTCAGCAATCTTAACTATTTGCCAAGCTTACTGGGTGGTAATTATGAACACTGATGTTTGAGATACACTGCCATGATAACTAGGAGCAAATATCTTGGAATCAGGAAGATACGTGCTCTAATACAATCCTGCTTACTAGATGTAGGATAATGGCAATTGACTGAACATGTGAGGTTCAATTTACACACCCGAAAAATGGACTTATTAATGTAGTATATACTAAATGTGAGGATATATTGAAGTAATATTTATCAATTTCTTAGTACAATTTCTGGAATATTCTATGTTTCATCAAGTCTAAGATGCCGTTGATTTTAAGAAGTATGATTATTTAATATATAGTGGAAAGAAGGGGAAATGTTGGCAGTTACACTGTAATGAAGTACTTTCTAATTGCTTAGACATTTTATTTTATACTTGCTTCAAGAGTTCTTTAAAACTTATATATTATCATATAACATGAGATGTCATCAATATGAAAAGAGAATATAAGCAAAACAAATTAATGAAGTCATTTTCTAAAACTTCTAAACATTCTGAGATTGACTTTTCTTAACATCTTTGTAACTCAGAATTTCATCTTCTCTTCTACCAGCATTGTGGTGTAAACATTACTAAAAGGAGTATTCAACTGTTACTTCTAAGTATTTATTTTTCTAGCCAATGACTTGAAATTTTTATTTTTTCAGTTTGGGTGCTAAAAATCAAGTACAATTATTTTATCAGAATATTGTCAACAGAAGATTGTCAAATTATAAATATGACTAACATGCTGTCTTCAAATTTCTTATGAAATTACCTTTATTCAACTGTTAAGTAATTTAAATTTTCTAGTCAAACTCAAATGAATAACCAACAAGTTCACTCATGTAAAATTGACAAATGTATCATAACTGTGTGTGGCTGAAAGTGACTAAAATATTTATTTTAAGAGTCAGCTCAAATACAGATACTACAATGTGGGGAAAATGTGCATTATTATTATTTTTTAAAAAATCAATAAAAGACAATAGTATGTGTTCAAGAAAAATAAGAAGCAGATGACACCTGCTCATTTTCTATAGAATGTTATATTGTGGTCATCTCTTACACCATATGCTTGACCTACTTTGGGCATTTGAGTCTTGATTATTAAATTTGTAGAAGTTTCTAATCTCCATGCAGCATAGTTCCTGTGAGGTTGTGTATCTGAAGCCCAGAACTTTGCACTTAGCACCCTTTCATCAATGTTTGAATCTGTTCTTTGCCACATGCTGCTGAGACTCTCCCGGAGTGACTTGTTTCCAAGTCACACCCATTCCTAGAGTGGTCTCCACCAGCTTCCATAATCCACTTTTGGAAGAGAAGTAGAAGTAGAAGCGCCTGTGTGGGTTTCTGAACTCCACCCAGAGATGGATTTTGTTTCCATAAGTGTATTATGAACAATGGAATAGGATATGAAAATATCAATGTAGCAATGCATTTCTTTCTTTATCTTTTTTCCCCAGGAATTCTGTATTTGCTGCTTCCAGATATTGGAAATCTGTATGAGCGTTTGGACCTTTTATGAATCTGGGTTTTGGGTTCCAAATTTAGCTAGAGGATTTAATATAAGGTGAAGATTGTATATAAATGTCATGTTCTTCTTCTGCTTAATGAGCAGTACGATATATGTGGTAATCATTTTACTAAAACTGGGAGATGTGTTTCTGTTGGCCCTTATGTTATTTCTACTCTTTTTTTCTACAGATTAAGATAATCAGAGTTATTTAAATTGACTTTCAAAGTCCTTAGTAATCTGGCTTCACATTAATTATTCAACTCTCTCTCCTTATGCTTCCTACCGAAGTCCTCTGCTCCAGTCAGGCTGATCTCCTCATGGTTGTCTGAACACACCATGAGCATTACTGTCTTCCCACCTTTACTCTTCAAACATCCCTTCAACTAAAGCAAATCATTCTCTCCTTTTGTCCTCGAATATTGCCTTCATTATAATATCCTCTTTTGCTATTCTAATTCACACTTATACTTCTCTTCTTTAATTTATTCAACAAATATTTCTTGAGTACATATTACTAGCAGCCTAGTGAAGAAGATAAATCCAGCCTCTGCCATCATGGAAAAATATAGGCTGTAGAAATCATCAAATAAGAAACATGCAACATTAATTTTTAGATAAGGTAGTTATGCTAAGGGAAATTATAATTATAAATGTAGTTTGATAGGCTTTGTCAATAACCTTCAATCCCTATCTATGATGCATTTAAATATTGTGCATTAGACTATTTATTTACTTATGTGTCTATAGTTTGTCTCCTTAATTAAAGATGAAATCAAAGAGGCTAAATTCACTGATATTTGCAGTGGAATCTGTGACGATATGGAGAAGAAGTAAGAATGCTTTTTAAGCTTTGCTCCTTTTTCTCACAAAGTGACTTGCAATGGTCAGTTATGTAAACACATTAAAACCTCACAGTAACACAGATGCCTGTCCCCTTAATTGGTCCTTGTGTTTCTCTGCCCCTGCTATTTAACAGGGGAGTGGGGTGAACATTCTTAGGTTCTGCTTGGGAATGAGTAAGAGCAGGGGTGTCATGAGGGAAAAGATGACACTTGATTCTTGCCAGAAAATTGACCATCAACTCAGTCTCAGAGAGTGAACAGACAGAGGACAGATTCCTATGTCCTCAGTGTCCTGGAGGCCCAACGACCCCAATAGTTAGAGAGTCTTAGTACTGAAACCATAGTTCAGAAAAGCCTAGCTAGCCATAGAAATATATCTTCTGAGAGCACTAAGATGAAGTAGAAGAATTCCATCAAGTGGTGGCAAATGGTAGCTAGGTCCCAACAGATGATGAAACAGAGAAAATGGACCCTCATGTCTATGACAATATGCACTAATACGTTATTCTAGAATTGCATTGAATGTCAAAATTGAAGTAAAGAGTTTTACCTTCTACTTTTAAAATCAAAGATATTGATAACATTTTTTCTATAGATTTAATAAATATCTGATATTATTGTCATGTGCATAGTATTAACTTGTAATTCTGTAGATATCAAAGCTTTTAGCCTAATATTTATTTAGTTTTATAAAACATTTCACCTTCTTTTTCATGCTTATGAAAGTAAACATTAGCAGTGAATTCAGCACCTACGATTTAAAAATGTGTCTTATACTCTTGCCTTCTTAATGACCTCTGTAAATAACTTTTGATCAAATCTGTGGGACTGCTTCTAGTTTTTTTTTTCCCGTTGTCTACTGACACCTGTGGAGTTCCCATCTGAATGTGAAAATCTGTAGCAGCTAGAGTTATGTGGCTCCACAGGACATGATAATGAGCTAGTTGGAATTGTAAATAAACTGTATTTTCAAATGTTTTCCTAAAACACCACACTGCTTTTTCTATAAACAATTAAAACCTCAACTCCCCTCCTGCTCCTGCTCTTTGGAATGTAAAAATCAGATGTTACTTTTGGCAAATTACTTTTTTCACTCTTAATCATGAGCTCATCATTTCACCCTTTTTCATTATATGTTCAATTCCGACAGGTGTATTTCTTTGAAAATGCCTTATCGTGTGTTATATCTGCCTATGAAAAAGAGATATGTGATCAAAATAACTTGCACGTAAGTTTATACTCAGACTCCTGTAATGAGGGATAAATAGCTCCAGTCACCTGATAAAAAAAGAAATCAAAGGTGTTAGATTTCACAATCACCAGGGGCATCATTAATCAAATATCCGAATTGTTTCCTCCCTGTCATTTTTTATTTCCTTATATTTCTATCAATTCAAACTTAGGGATTTTGGCTCTAGATTCCAGCCCGTTTTTCCCACTGGAAGTTTTCAGAGATCTATGGGTAGAGCAGCATCTTGCTAAGTGGTTGAGCTCATTAATACTGCCTGGGTACTGTGGAGACTAAAAGGAATGGGAACATGAATTGAAATTGAACTGACAGAGGCTGAACTGAAACGCTGCTTTACAAGCATGAATAGCAGAGACTGTTGCTCTGTAGACTTTTCTAGAAGTTCTGAACCATCAGTGTCTTTTGTTTTCAAGGATGCCAATCTAAAAAATGACAATATTTACTAGTACTGAAAATAGACATCAGATACCCCCATACAGATTAATATAGTATATGACAAGAGCTCTTTAAGGCTTAAATCGATTCATTCTGTATGGAAGATTATATATGACTTTTGTTATGGGCTAAATGTTTGTGTCCCTCCAAAATTCTTATGTTGAAATCTAATTTCCAATATGAGAGTATTTGAAGGTGAGGCCTTTGGGAGAAGATTAGGTCCTGATAGAGGAGGCTTCATGAATAGGATTAGTGCTCTTGTAAAATAGGCCCCGGAGAGCCCCTTCTGCCGTGGGAGGACACAGCAAGCAAGCACTGATGAATCTAAAAGTGTGCTCTTACATGACACCAAATCTACTGGCACCTTGATTTTAGACTTAGCAGCCTCCAAAACTATGAGAAATAAATTATTATAGTTTATAAGCTTCCCAGTTTATCCTATTTTATTAGTAGCAGCCCAAACTGACACACTACGATTGCTATTTGCACACTGCAGTTATAATTTATGAATATATTCCTTCTGGATAAATAGTCCCTATCTGTATCTCATTTTACTCATTAATATAATGAGGTTCTGTGTTATACTTTTATACCACACTACTTGTAAGTTAACTTTATCTATTTTAGACAAGCTTAGGTTTTCCACCCTGAAAAATGAAGGTGTTTAACCAGCCACCCTGCTTGCCACCCACACCCTTCTGTACTTTGCCTTTCTGTCTTTGGCGGTGCTCACTACTTCCTTTTTCATTTTTACTATTTGAAAATAGGCTGTGCTTTACTCTGACACTTGATGTCTAAATAAATCCTGAGTTTTAGCATGCCATGATTATATTGATATATTTTGTGATCAATGACAAAAAAATTAAAGCTAACATTTATCTGTACATTGCTTCAAAAGGGTGCTTTGGGGTGATGTAAATGAATAAAGTAAGGAGCCTTGCACTTTAGTTAAAAATAATTTTCTGCAGCCGTAAAAAAGAACCAAATCATGTCTTTGCAGCAACATGAATGCAGCTGGAGGCCATTATTCTAAGCAAATTAATGCGGGAACAGAAAACCAAATACTGTACGTTCTCACTTGTAAGTGGGAGCTAAACCTTTGGTACAATGGACATAAAGATGGGAACTATAGACACTGGGGTTTCCAAAAGGGAGAAAGGTAGGAGAGGGAATGGGTGTGAAACTACCTCTCGGGTACGATGTTTTTTGCTTGGGCAATGAGATTGTTAGAAACTCAAACCTTGGCATCATGCGATATGCTCATGTAACAAATCTGGACACGTAGTCCCTGAATCTAAAATTTAAAAAGTTTTTCAACATTTAAACATATTTTTACACAGAACACATATATTTATAGAAACAGAGTCTATAAATCTTCATGCAGATGGGTTTTTAATCCTAATTACAAACAATTGTATGTAAAATATTTTTAAAGGAATTTTACTTTGGAGAAAGAATTATGTTGAGGACAAAGATTTAAAAAGATTTGAAGATGGAAAGAATTGATATATCAATTAGAGACTTTGTCAGTCTCTAATTTTTTCACCTACATAATTTGTTTGGGGATGAAAACAGGGTCTTTATTTTTGAGGAATTATGATACTGGAAAAAGGATAAAACAGAAACTCAGGACACCTGAGTGTTAATCCTAGCACCACCACTTATTAACTGGATGTACTGTAAATGTCAAAGGAAACATTTTCTGCCCAATTGCCCTGACAGGACAATTGTAAGGATCAAATATGTAGAAGTATGTTATCAATTATGAAGTCCTATCTAAGTCGAATTTATTAGTATTTATTGCTAGATCCCGAAGTTACAAAGTGAGCCTTATTTATAGGAGATGGACAGTGAATTATTTTTAATTAAATATTTTTAAATTACAGAGTGATAAATGCTCCTTGGAAGAATAGAAGCAATGCAATAATAAATAAAGACAAATTAATAATTTTCCTGTATACTCCTTTCATAACTTTCACAGATAAGCAACATTACAAAGCCCAGTATGTAATTTTCTACAATTTTGTCCATGCTTATGTAAATTATGTGAATATTAAAAGGGTTAACTCTTTGTTTTAAATTTGATAGTTTTTCTTATTTTTTCCTAATTATTCTTCTACTTAGGCACATGTATGTTTTGCTGCAATTGTTATCTCACTTACTTTTTCCTTAAAAGTATAATATAGTTTGTGTATACCTTGCGTAATTTCCACAGATGAAAGCTGGAAAATCTAATACATTAAAAAAAAAAAAAAACAAAAAAAAACTTGATTTTGATTTGTATTTCTCGGATGACCAATGATGATGAGCTTTTTTTCATGTGTCTGTGGGCTGCACAAATGTCTTCTTTTGAGAAGGGTCTGTTCATATCCTTCGCCCGCTTTTTGATGGGGTTATTTGATGTTTTTGTGTAAATTTGTTTAAGTTCTTTGTAGATTCTGGATATTAACCCTTTGTCAGATGGGTAGATTGTAAAAATTTTCTCCCATTCTGTAGGTTCCCTATTCATTCTGATGGGAGTTTCTTTTGCTGTGCAGAAGCTCTTTAGTTTAATTAGATACCATTTGTCAATTTTGGCTTTTGTTGCCATTGCTTTTGGTGTTTTAGTCATGAAGTCCTTGCCCATGCCTATGTCCTGAATGGTATTGCCTAGGTTTTCTTCTAGGATCTTTATAGTTTAAAGTCTAACATTTAAGTCTTTAATCCATCTTGAATTAATTTTTGTAACCCAGCCATCCCATTGCTGGATATGTGCCCGAAAGATTATAAATCATGCTGCTATAAAGACACATGTATGTTTACTGAGGCACTATTCACAATAGCAAAGACTTGGAACCAACCCAAATGTCCATTGATAGACTGGATTAAGAAAATGTGGCATATATACACCGTGGAATACTATGCAGCCATAAACAGGATGAGTTCATGTCCTTTGTAGGGACATGGATGAAGCTGGAAGGACAGAAAACCAAACACCGCATGTGAGAAAATATGATTTTGATTACAGCTATTTCTAGGATTCTCTTCTGTCAGAGTACTATCACATGATAATCTCTTTTACTTCAATCTGAGTTTGAGTTTTTGTAAGAGTATCTAGATACATATTTTATTAAGCAGCGATTGCATTAAAATTGATCTATTTGAAAAGTAAATTCACATTAAAACTTAAATGTTTGAAGTATCTGTTCTATTCTACTTCATTTATCATCAAACACTTTACAAAATAAGTATAAATAAATTCCTATTTTAATTCCAATTTTATATATAGGTAATAGAATCATGAACTTTTCAAGTGTGCATAAATCCAGTTAATAATTTTTATGGTGAAATGAAGACTGTGGCATACATGAGATCACGCCCAAGATTATTTCTCAATCCGTGATTGTGAAAAATATGGCATTGGGGGCATACCTTCCTGAGCTAGCTATCATTTCCCAACTTGGATCATATCTTTTTCATTTGTAAAAATCCATCTGATTACCCTAAGTTCTGTACTGTTGAAACAATTAAATAAGATATGTTGTATGCTGGTGGTAGAACTATGTCTACCAGTCAATCCAGCATTGGCTTATAAATGGTACTTTTGTTTGTTTCTTTTCCTTTTCTGTTAGTTTCATCATGACAAGGTATTGATACTACGTATAGTTCATTCACAAAATCACTTAAAAATTTGGTAAGGTTAAGAAATGGCTGGGGCGGGGAGGGGAGGAAGAGGTCTTTAAAGATCAAATTTACCTGAAAGTGAATTGCAATGATACCAGACCCTGCAATATAACCATGTATCGCTTAGTAACTTCTTGAGCATCCATCCTTTCATTCTTTATGTTTAAAACAACTCAGTGGGTTAGATCATTAAATTAGATGGTGCGGATGTTCATGGAGCCTAGCACCTACCAATATGCTCTATATGCTATTTCCCTTCTTCCTCTCTTAGGCAAGGCTTATGGAGAGTGAAATAAAGAAGCTGGTGCTTATTTTCCCTCCAAAGAATAATATAAGCTATTGCTTGAACAAGAAAAATGTAAAACCACAAGTGGGAATCTTTTAAAGCCTGAAATTAGGTTTAATTTAAGGATATGAAGAAAGGAAGTTGTTTGAACATAAAAGCTTTTCTTTGTTCATACTGTATGTGCTTCTCTTTGTTATGTTTTACAACAAAGCTGAGTTTAAAAAATTATCTACTTGATTACTAAGCAAATTGCAATAAGCTTTCAACTGTAAGTATAATTTTTACTTTATTTATGAAAGGCAGATTGTGTTGGGATTCCTGCCATTCATTCAGTTTTAAAAAATGACCTCTCTTACTGTCAAGCATAAATTCTAAAATGTAAATATTGTTATTTAAAATTATTTAATAAGTTTTAATAATTATAAATAAATAATCATGAAGCATGACTAGGATAGGCTATCACAATGTCCCTATTGTTATGATTTCTTTTAAATATATCTCCTTTGACAATACATTTTATGAAAATTTCTGCAGTAGCTAAAACTCTTTATATTCCAAAAATAAATAAATAAAATATTAGGTTAGCTTTTGGTCTCTCAAAGTGACTACCAGGCTACCATAATTTTCTATCTTCGTTTACAAAAGTATAAATAAAATTAAAGTGTGCCTGATAGTTTATAAATATATAAAAAAGAAAACTTTGGTAGTATTTCAACATATCTAACAAATATATTTTAGGATCAATATAAATTCCTATTAAACATTTTTCAAGAAAACATAAAATGTTTAAATCAGAAGTATAATAAAAAGATTCAATTAACCTTTTTACTGATAATGTATTGTGGATGATTAAGGATAACTGTGAATGTACTGGCACTTCCCATCAAGGATTAGAGGTTACTTCCCCTACTACCTTAACAAATAGAGCATGGTAGAAGTGATATGACGCTGGTTCTGGTCTTAGCCTTTAACAGAACAGACAGATTCCACCTCAATCTCTTGGGGACCTAGGGCACCATATAAGAAGTCCAGTGAGCTTGTTGGAGAGTCCATATGGAAAGTCCCTGAAGCTCAGTGGAGAAAGAAAATGACCGAGCTGAGTTCAACCTTCCAGCCATCCATGCCAAGAAATAAGCCCTCTAGGTGAAGCTGTCTTAGACTCTCTAGACCTATCATTCACCAGCTAAATAACATAGAATGACCTTGTCTTTGTTTTCTGTTACTTATAACAGAATACCTGAAACTAGGCCATTTTAGAAAATAAAGAAAAGGTATATCTCACAGTTATGGAAACTGAAAACTCCAAGATCAAATGGCTACATCTGATGAGGACTTCTCGCTGGTGGGGACTCTCTGCAGGGTGAATCAGCTCAAGAAATCACATGATGAAAGGGGCTGATCGTGAATGCCTGAATCCATGAATGAATTCAAACATGTATGAGGGCAGAGTCCCTATGGCTCAATCACCTCCTAGAAGCCCTGTCTCTCAAATAATGCCCCACTGGGGACTAGGTTTTAGCATGAGTTTTGGAGTAGGCAAATATTCAAATCATAGCATTCTGTCCATGGCCCTCCAAAACTCATATTCTCAGATACAAATGCATCTATTCTATCCCTATATCCTCAAAGTCTTTACTCAAGCTAATATCAACTCAAAAATTCAAATTCCAAATTCCCATCTCTTAAATGAAAACAGTTATCTACTTCTAAGACGCAATGGTGAGACAGGCACAATGTGCACATTCCCGTTTGAAAAGTGAGAAATAGGCCATGTCGACCCGAAGAAAGAAACTGAGGCAAAATTAATAAAAGTAGAGAGTTTATTTGGGCCAACATTGAGGAATGCAGGCTGGATAATTTACCAGCTAGTCTAGAAACCACAGAGAAGAAAAGAAAAAACAAAATACCTTTAAACAATTACCCCCAGGCATGACTGCAAGGGAGGTGATCAAAGTCTCAGGCTCATGTCTCTCTGAGCCTCACATTCCTCATACTGCTCTGAGTCATTTTCCTTTCTCAGCTAAAAGAAAGAGGTAGCAGTCCTCAAGCAAGTACCTATTGGAGTGGAAAGTAGAGCCACACCTGAGGCCCCTTGAGCTGCCCTTGTGGGGCTGAGGACTACTGCACTGAAATGCAGGGAGGAGAGATCTGATGGGACCCTGGGCAGCAAGCTCATGGTGGGTACACTGGGTCTGTCCTCTGGAACCCTTCTGCTTTCCTAGGCCTCAAGGCCTGTGATGAAGGGGCAGCCTGGAAGATCACTGAAATACCTTCAGCGATTTTCTTCCATTCTCTTGATGATCCTTTCTCTCTATACAAATCTCCATAGCAAAAGGTCTCTGGACCACATCCTTGTTTTTCTCTCCTGAACATGCTTTTTCACTCTTCACATGATGAAGCCAGGCTGAGAGATTTTCAAATCTTTCTGCTTTGCTTCGCTTTTGATTATAAATTATATCTTTAAGTCCGTGTTTTCCTCTCACAATTTAATGTAGCAGTTAAAAGTCGCCATATAGCAGCCTGAATGCTTTGATGCTTAGGTACTACTTCTGCCAGATATTCTAATTCATTGCACCTAAGTTCTGCCTTCCATAAAGCACTGCATTCCACACAATGCAGCCAAGTTCTTTGCCAGCTTATAACAAGGAGGGCTTTTACTCCAGCTTCTAATACCTTTTTCCCCAGTTCCATCTGAAATCTCATCAGAATGGCCTTTACTATCCACATTTCTAGCCGCATTCTAGTCACAACCACTTAAGAGTTCCAAATATTTCCAAGTCTTCTGGTCTTCTAAGTCCTCACCAGAACCTAGGCTTCTCCTATCCTGCTCCTCCGAATGATTCCAGCTTCTAACCATTACCCAGTTTCAAAGCCACTTCCAGATTTTCAAGTATTTATTATCAGCAACATACCACCTCTCAGCATTGATTTTCTGTCTTAGATTCTTTTCTCTTGCTTGTTACAGAATACCTGAAACTGAGTAATATACACAGAAAATAAATTTGTTTTTTATGGTTGTGGAGGGTAAGTTCAAGATCGAAGGGCAACATCTGATGAGAGCATTCTTGCTGGTGGGGACTCTGCAGAGTCATGAGGTAGCACAGGACATCACATGGCTAGGGGCCTGAGCGTCCTAGCTTAAGTTTCTCTTCATTTTCTTATAAAGCCACCAGTCACATTCCCATGATAACCTATGAATCCATTAACCCATAGTCCTTAAATTTATTAGTCCATGAATAGACTAATCCATTCATAAGGACAGACACCTCATGACTCAATGATCTCTTAAGGGCCCTACCTCTGAATACTGCCACTTTGGATATTAAGTTTCAACATGAGATTTGGAGGGAATGACATTCAAACCAAAGCAGACTCCATTAAATGTTAGAGGGAACAGAAGAGCAACCCATCTGAGCCCTGATCAAATTTCTGACCCATAAAATGATGAAATATAATAACATGATTTTTGTTCTCAGACACTAAGTTATAGAGTAACTATTGCAGTATAATAGATTAGAAAACATGTAGGGGTAAAGGAAAAGAGTTTCTTTCTTGTTGTATTTAAACACACCACTGTTTCATTGGTTTTATAGGTATTAACTGTTAATATAGTAGTTGCAAAACCTTGTTCATTTGGGCTGATTAACTGGCCAAGAGTGAATTCTCTTTACAATAATTATTTATCGTTACTCTCTTTATTTATAGGAATAACCTGCTGTAAAAATTATAAGATAATATGGAAAAACAGAAAATTTAAGGAAGTAGCATATTATATTTAGAGAAAAGATTGCTGGGCTCTTGTTATGGTTTGAATGTGTTTTTTCTCCTCTGAAGTTTATGTGTTGGAATCTCAATCTGCAATGCAATAGTGTTGGGAGGTGGGACCTTTTGGGAGGTGTTTGATCATTAGGGCAATACTCTTATGAATGGATTAATACTGCTACAAAATGGGCTTGAGAGAATGGGTTCTCTCTCTTCTGCTTTTGTATGTGAGGACTCAGTCCTCTCTTGCTGTTCCACCTCTTGCCATGTGAGGATATCACAAGAGGGTCCTCACAGGATATTGGTGATTTGATCTTGAACTTCCTAACCTTTAGAACTATGACAGGATAAGTTTCTGTTCTTTATCAATTACCCAGTCTGAGATATTTTGTGATAGCCACACAAAACAGAGTAGGACAGCTGTTTATCAAAACATCTGAGATAAAAGATTTACTTTGTTATTTATTAGCTTGAAGACTTTGATCAAGTCGCTACCTTTATAGGTCTTAATTTCTTCATCTATCAAATGAACTTGTTGCATTGCCTGTGCATAAAGTAGCTTCCAACTCTATTTGAAAAATCTCTAAATTTTGACTATGTCATTAATTTACAAATGTTTGGAAATTTTACAATTAAAATAGTTCCAAAACTTGGAGATTTTAGAACTAATAACTTCCCTTCTCACCACTAAGTACTGTAGCATTTTAAAAATTCTTGGCTTTCCTATTTCATCCTCCTAAATGAACCCTTGATTGTTTTCCAGTAAGAACCCCTTTTACAGAAAGGAGTCAATACTGCTGCTTGATCTTCAGGTGTTGAATTGTCAGGTCACTTGTAGCTTGGAGAGTGCTTACTTATATATCATTTATCACAATGACTGTATTTTCTTATGCCTCACGTGAACATTCCAGTGGATAAATAATTTGTTTTTGCCTCTTAATTTGATGCCTTTTCTGCAGTTGCCCTGCTTTGAAGTTACTGTGATAGCATCAAGTTATAAAATAATATTTGGATAATTTTAAATATAGTTAACTATAGAAATTGTCTAACATAATTGGGCATGTGAGTTTGGGAAGGAATACTGTTAGTGCATGTGAATTTTACCTTTAGACTCATGTGAATCTGTTACATTGTGGATTTCACAGTAGCATTTCCTGTCTTCTTGCCTTCATTTAAGGTGACACTTTGATCAAAAGTGGTAAAGCATGAAATTATGACCAGATGTAAGAGTGTCACTTGCTATTTCAAAGTCCCACTGCAGTTGGAACATTTTCTGATTATCTGAACCCACCATGGGAATTAAAATTTACTGTGCCTGACATTACAGTGTGTTTTAACAAGAGCACAATTATACTCCTACCCTGTTTCAATATAGAGTTGCCTAGTCAGAATTGTTAGACAAGTCCACAGAGGATAGAAACTGTCACCAAGCATCAGCTCACATGGGAGAGTAAAATGAAGCCAACTATTTCTTCCTTTATAAAAATCACTAATTATATTTTATTTAAAAATATTTGCTCCTAGGCCAGGAGGAAGCCCTGAGAATGTAAGAAAAAATCAGGCTATTTCAAATTATATGGTGAAATCCATATATATACTCATATATACATATATATATATATATATATATATATATATATATGTAACTATTTCCTCTTTCTCTTAAAAAAATTTCTAGGACATCTGCAGCAAACGTCACAGTCATAAAAATAAGACATTTTGAAAATACGACTGCAAAATTACCAGCTGTATTTTTATCAAGAAAGGAAGCTTCTCTGTGAGGTTCATTTTTATTGAAAAATATTGATTGTGCACCTATTTCATGCCAGGCAATTTCTTGGGCTCTGGGGTACAAGAAATGCATAAATACAGTTCCTGCCTTCAAGGAACTCACAGATTAGCAAAAGAGACAGAAATGCAAATAAAATAAATTCCCTTAGTCAGAAAGAAAGAAAGATGAGAAAATAAACAATTACAAACCAAGGAAGATAAGGTTGTCTCCATAACAGGCTCGAATAAAGTGCCTAGTTTGAATAGCAATTGCAGAAAAATTGTCTGCAAAAAAATAGTTATCATTACTAAAACTGTATTTGTTCTAAAAAGGTAAAAAGGTATGCTAATTCACTTATTTATATTAGTTTCTGATTAATGTGTATCTTTCCTCTAAATTCAGGGATCACTTATTTCACTAAACATATTTGACGTAATTAGCAACAACAACAAAATTCACTGTAGTTTTACTGATGTTCGTTTGGTGTTTACACTTAAAGGGAAAAAGAGATAACAATTCTATGATAACCTTAGGACATAAAGCAATGGGAAAGGTAAGGGGGAAGGAAAAAGGGGTTTTGTTGAAGTGTTTTGAGACTCCATGGTGGAAAGGTAGAGGTGTACAGAGATGTCTAAGTTTTTCTTCTACTTCCATGGAGTGGCTCAGCGTTCATCTGCATCAAATATTGAGCATGAACAAAAGATTTGTTTGAAGAGTCATACTGATTATTCTTCTGTACAATTTGAGTACTGTAAGGAGAGATTTCCATTTCTCTGGCAGTAAGAACAGTTTAATTCCATTGAAAATTTGACCAAAATCTTTCACTTTACTTGTTTTGTTTCCTTTGAGTCTCATGGTTCTACTCATTTTTATGGTTAGAAGGATACCAAGTATTTTAAAGTTCTACTTTTTTTTTCTTCCTTGGTTTTTCTCTCCCTTCAATTTGACTGATCCAAAAAATTTCTTCTGAGTTTATAAATATAACTCATTCCTGATAGTTAAATTTGATAAATCTCTCTTGTCCTACGGAATAGTTGGATCCTCTTAATTCACCTTTTGTGAATACTTCTTCCTCAATATACCACTGAGGATCAAGCAACAAAAGATAAAGAAAATTAGGTCACAAAAGTACCATCATGTGATAGTTTGGGGGATCACGTTTCATGTTTTTAAGAAATGTTTAGTCTCATAAAGGAAACTGGTTAAACATGGGTTAGTGGATTACATGGTGTTTTGGTATCTCAATCCTGATTTTGGAAAAAGAGAGGTGAAAATGTTTGGAATGTACTTTTTGGAGTGACATAGAGAAAAACCCCAAAGTCAGCAAATGTCTTTTTCCCATCTTCAATCTTGGTAAATTTGCTAAACCAGGCAAAACAACACAGTTTAACCAAAAGAATTAGTCTTTACTTCTAAGGATATAGTCTTGGAGATAAATAAGCCAATTTTAAGTGAATGGTCAATTCTTCTCATGTGGCAAACTGCTTCTGAAACTAGAAGTGCAGAGGAGTTAACTGAGTGCTAGTCACAACATGACCTGGGAGTGCGCTAATGCACACTTGTGTTTTAGAAAGATGCCTTGAGACTCACAAGTTGACTGCCTTTTTCCTTCCTCCCACCTCACCTAAGTTGTAGGCTTAGGCAGAATAAAGCCATGATTCATGTACTAGGAGAGGCATTAGCTTTACATCCATTGTGGTCAAGACCCATCTTGAGGGAGAATGTCTGAAATGTGGGAATATTCTGTTTAGTACTAAGGATGAGAGATTAAATGGACAGTTTAGAGATGCCAGTATTTCCTTACTTGTCCACTTACTGCCATCAAAATAAACTCTGCTCCAAGATTCTACATGTTAATAGTGATTAACTTCTCTATGTATTTTGGGGACATCTGGCATGCTTTATTATTAGATCAATTTTATTGAATTGGTTGTTAGGTGCTGCTTTCTTTGAATATATAGTAGACAGAGCAGTGACTTGAAATATTAGGTTAAATAAAAGAAAATACAATGGGGTCATTAAATCTGTTAATCTTAGAGTAAATATTTTTACCACACATTTATTCTAAAACTATCACTTGGCTGAAGACAAACTTTCTGGTTAAGCATTTGTTTCGTGTACACTATACATCAAAGCAGATAGTTTCTTTAATTCTCAAAAACGGGATAATACCTACCTAAGCACATAGTGCATTTAAAAAAAGACATAAAACTGAGAAGAAAATACCTACTTCAAACAGTTGCTAATACAATGCTATGTACCTAGAATAAAGAATAATTTTTAGGAATAAAGCTAAAACCATTATTTAGTAAGTAATTTCACTAGAAATTCTCATTTTTCTCCTTCCACCCAGGTCTCATCAATGAAAAAAGAAAGTAGAAGATTATTTTACCAAATATTTTGGTTAGAAGAATTCTGTGAAACTTGAGTCATATAAACAAGACTTCTTGGATTTAGCACAGAAAGCAAATGAAGAGAACTTAGAAAATTTAGTTAAACAATATATAATTTTATCAGCTATGATTTGAAATCCATTATTCTGGCTGGGATTTACTTTTAATTCTAAAATAACTAATTCTGATTCTCAATGGAAAGCATATGTACTATATAAAATGACAAAATTTTCGTATATAAGCTCAATTGTATTATTTCCACATTTCTGCTATTTTCTGTGACTAAGAAGACAATGTAGCATTTCACTGTTATGCAGCTTGTACTTCTTAGCTTTAAAATATTAGATTAGGGTATTACTGCTGAACAAAAAAAAGAATCAGGCTAATCATCTCCTGTATTTACTGAATGGAACTATCCTGATTCTATTATGTTTAATGTTTCACAAGAAAGTGAAACAAGAAAGAATCATGCATACTTTTTTTTCCCTATTGATTTGTGAAAACTGAAACATTTGAACTGTTTTGGACAAAAATGAATTATATTACACAATAATAAGCATTTAAGAAACATATTAAATAATTAATTTAAAGGAATTGTGGTAAAAAAATCACTATATAACAAACTCCTAATAAAAATGGTTATGTTATGTTATGTTATGTTATGTTATATTATGTTATTTGTTTATTTATAAAATAGAGATGGGGTTTCTCCATGTTGCCCAGACTGGTCTCAAACTCCTGGGCTCAACTAATCTGTCTCCCTTGACCTTCCAAAGTGCTGGGATTACAGACGTGGTGGCCCATGGACCTGGCCAAAAACAGTTATTGTAATACTTTTTTTGAAAGCTTAACTAAAATGCTCAGATATTGGTTTCCAAACACCATTCTACAATAAAAGGAACATAGGCTTCTTGAAGAAGTTGATTCCAGGAGCAGAGTGAAAATAAATAAATGAAATAAATAAATCTAGAACATATTGTGATTCTAGAAAGTAAGGAAGTGTTTAAAAAATGACAGTTTATCAGCAGAACACAAGAGCTAATCCAAATGAATTCCTAATAGCCAAAGATCGAAAAATTTGAACAACAAAATACATGGTGGTAGGAGCATGTTAACCCATAGAATAAAATAAATATCCATGAGGCCATACTAATAGAATTTTTTAAAGTATTTGCATGAGTGAAAAGGACTGAGTCTTTATTATGGAAGAAGTACAATTAATAAATGCAAGAGGAAAAAGTAAAATGTGAAATCCCCATTAGGCAAACACCACAGTAATAAGTGTAAGGACAGATGGATACTAACATTAGTGAGTAAAATTTTGCAGAGAAACAGGATAATCGTAGTCTGAAAGTATTTTCCCCAAGCTACTCATTACTTCACATGGAAAGATAGTAGCTTTATGGTGAACAAACATGGTAGGTATCACCTTAACAAAAGGGAGATTATTGATAATGACATATCAATGTAATAAATCCCTTATATGAAGAAATTAATACACAACACTCTCTTTGTGGTAATCTGGACAAAAATGTATCAAATCATTCTGATAATAAGAATATCAGGGAAATAATTTATAAACATACCAAAAAATAATTGAACAGCACTCTTTAAAAGTATCATCACTCAAGTAAAGACAGAACTATAATAGATTGGAAGAAACCGTGGGGAAATAACAGCTGAATGTAATGTGGGAGCCTGGAGATTATTAGGAACAAAACTGAGGAAAACTGAAAAAGTCTGTTTAGGTAAAAGTATTGAATCGGCATTAGTTTCCTGGTTTCGTCAATTATACCATGATCATATAACACGTTCACCTTAGGGGAAGCTGAGTGAAGGAATGTTCTGTAGTTTTATAACTTTTCTGTGAATCAGAAATTAGTTCAAAATAAAATTTAATAAGCCTGTTATATTTCAAGAATGAAATGAAACACCTGTAAAACCAATTTATTCAATGGAATAAAATTCCAAAAGAATAAGTGGGAGAAATTAAAGTGCAGTAAATATGTGGAGTGCAGTCATTGAGACAGATCACACGCATGAAAAAAGGGAGTGGTAAGTAAAGTAAACGAGAGGTTATTAGATTTAGAAGTGCATGGTTATTCAAAATGTAGAAAATAAAAAAGTTAAAAAACTAAAATGTATCCAATTAAAAGTTTGAATTGTTTAATATAACACTGTATTTAGTTACTAAAGCTCTGTATAAATGTTCATTTCATTTTCACTATCTTTCAGATGAAAAAAAAATTAGGAACTGAACAATATTATATTAAAATTTACATAGAGATAAAATGACAGAATAGCTAAATAACTTTTTAAAGTTTTATTGAGGAACAACTTACACACTATAAAATTCACCTATTGCAAGAGTGCTAGTCAATAATTTTTAGTGAAGTTATGAAGTTGTGTCCTCATCACCATAATTCAGTTTTAGAAAATTTTCAATATCCCAGAAAGTCCCCTCACACCCTATGCTTCCCACAGACCCAGGCAATTCACTGATTTACTTTCTATCTCTATAGATTTGCTGTTCTAAAAATATTGCATAAATGGAACCATACAACCTGTAGTCTTTTGTGTCTAGCTGCTTTCAGTTGACACGCTTTTGAGATTCATCCATGTTGTTGTTTGTATCAGGAGTTTTTACTTTTTATTGTTAAATAATATTCCATTTTATGAGTGTATATCACATTTTGTTTATTCACCCGTTTGTGGGTAATATGATTGTGTCCAGTTTGGGCTACTATGAATAATGCTGTCCTGAACATTTGTGTGCAAGTCTCTGTCAAGATATATGTTTTCTTTTCTCTAGGGTAGGAGTTGCCTGAATAATGTTTTAAGAAACTGACAAGTTCTTTTCAGGATGGCTACAGACTTTTATATTTCCACCAGCAAGGTATGAGGATTCTGTTTTTGGTTTTGTTTTTTGTTTGTTTGTTTGTTTTTTGCTTTTTTTTTTTTTCATCCTCACCAAAACTTGGAATTTTTAATTCTTTTGGCAGCCATTCTAGTGGGTGTGTAGTGGTCTTTCATCATGGTTGGTTTTCATTTGCATTTCCTAATGAGAAATGATGGTGGTCATCTTTTCACGTGCTTACCATCATATATATTCTTTGGTGAAATGTCTATTCAAATTTTCTTCCTTTTAAAAATTTGTCTTCTATCTTTTGTTGCCTTTGTTTTAAAGTTTTAAGTCATCTTTATACATTTTCTATGCAAATCTGTCTGATCTGTGATTTGCTCATAGTTGTTCTAAGTCTGTAACGTGCATTTATATTTTGTAATATCTTTTGAAAACCTAAAACTTTTCCTTTTGATAAAGTTCAAGTTTTTGTTTCCTTTCATTAAACATGCATTTGGTGTCATATATAAGAACCTCACCTTATCCAAGGTCACAAATAATTTGCAGTATTTTTTGTACAAGTTTTATAGATTTAGCGCTTATAGTTGAATCTAAAATACATTTTGAGTTATTTTTTGTTAATCGCTTGAGGTCAGGATCAAAGCTGATATTTTTATATAAGAATATACACTTGTCCCAGCACAACATTTTGAAAAAACTATCCCTTTACTTATTGACATATCTTTGTCAACAATTAATTGACTAGAAAATAAGGACTTATTTCTAAACTTTTATTCTAATTCTGTAGCATGTACATTTATCTTTATGTTACTATCATATATTTTTTACTTTAACTCTGTAGCAAATTTTGGAATAAGGCACTGTACATTATCTAATTTTAAATATAATTGTTTTCTAAATTTTATTTTGAAATTTTTTCCTGCTAATACAGTATAAACTTTTTGGTGGGAGCTGGGTTCTGTGGCTCACACCTGTAATCACAGCACTTTGGGAGGCCGAGGTGGGTGGATCATTTGAGGTCAGGAGATCAAGACAAGCCTGGCCTACACGGCGAAACTCCTTCTTTACTAAAAATACAAAAGAATTGCCAGGCATGGTGATGCATGCCTGTAATCCCAGTTACTCAGAAGGCTGAGGCAGGAATCACTTGAACCTGGGAGGCAGAGGTTGCAGTGAGCCAAGATCGTGCCTTTGCACTCCAGCATGGGTGACAGAGCCAGATTCCGTCTAAAACGAACAAGCAAACAAAAATAATATAAAACATTTTTTATATTGATCTTTTTTTTTTCCATGGCACGTTGCTAGATATAATTAGTTATGGTAGCTTTTATTGTTTCCTTTTGATTTACAAAATGCAGGATCATAGTGCATGTGAGAAAATAGCTATGCTTCCTCCTTTCTAATCTATATGACTTGTTTCTTTTTATTATTATTATTTTTCTTTCTTCCCTCCTCTGTCTCCCTTCCTCTCTCCCTCCTTTTTTTTTCCTTTTGCTTTCTTGCACTTTATGGAATTTACAGGTCAATATTGAATGAAACTACTGTTGAGCTATCCTTGTTTCCTATACCCCAATCTTAGGAGGAAAACATTTTGTCTTTTACCAGTTAGTATGCTGTAAGCTGTCGGCTTTTCATAAATGACCTTTATTGGGTTAAAAAAGTTCCTTTTAATTTCTAGGATGTGGAGGATTTTCTTTGTCAAGAATAGGTGTTGAATTTAGTCAAATGATACTTCTGTGTTATTGAGGTGATCGTGCACCTTTTGTCTCTAGTCTTTTAATATGGCATATTACATTATTTGTTTTTTTGGATGTCAAACCAGTCTTGAATTCCCGAGATAAATTCCATTTGGACATGGTTTATTATCCTTTTTATATGTGTCTGGACTTGGTTACCTAATATTTTCTTAAGGATTTTTGCAAATATAATCTTGAGTAATAATAGTCTGTAGTTTTCTATGCTCATGACATCTTTGGCTGACTTTGGTGTCAGATAATAATGGCCTCATCGAGTAAGTTAGAAAGTGTTATTTCCTAACATTTTAAAAAGTATTTGTGTAAGATTGGTATTATTTTCTCTTTGGATATTTGATTAAATTTTCTAGTGAACTATTTAGGCTTGAGCTTTTCTTTGTGGGGAAATGTTTGATTCTTATTTTGTTACTTTTTACTGGTCTATTCAGATTATCTATTTTTCTTAAGTCAATTATAGAAATTTATATCTTTTACAAATTTGTCTATTTTAGTTTGTCTAATTAACATAACACAGAATTGACAAATTCCTTGAAATTTATATTATTTCCTTCTAATCCTTTTAATTTCTGTGGATTCATTAGTATAGTGATGTCTCTACTTTGATTCTTAATTTTTATAGTCTGGGCCTTCATTTTTTGCAGGGAGGGAGGACTGTCAGAGAAAACTAGAGCATAACAGAAGTTAAAACAGTAAAACCAAATTTTAACCAAGAACTATTGCAATAGGACAAAGGAGATCTCAGTATAGAACTGGGCTCAATTCAAAATACAGTGTAGACAAGTGGAAATGTATAGTCAAGGAACAAGATGGAGTTCAATGGGTAGAAAATTACAAAAAGGAAACATCAGGATTACGGAGAGAGTCAGATGAAACAGACTTAATAGGACTCTTGCTGAAGGCAGGTCAGGGTGATAAAATATCACCTGTAGGATGTTGCAAGGTAACGGAATTGATCAGACATTGAGGGTGGGGGATTCTAACAAAATAAATTTAACAATCTGTACTTTTTCACAAAAATTTTCATCTATCTAGATTTAATGTAATATTAAATGTATAAGGTTAGAAAACCTCTGCCATTTTGCTACCTTGTTTTGTGATTGTTAAATAATGTTTTATTTTACAATTGTTATTCCTCCATTATTGTTTTCTTAGTAATTTTTGCAAAGTTATTTTCTTAGTAGTAACTCTAGGGATTGCAATATGGATCTTAATTTCTTACAATAAACTCCAGGTTAATAACAAGTAAATTCTGGAAACAGACAGCGACTTTTCTCCAGTATAGTTTCATTTCTTTTTTGCTTTTGCACTATTTCCATATATATTTCATTTGTGCATGCAATAAACCCAACAATTCAGTGTTATATTATGGGCTTTTATAATATTTTCTTTATTGAGAAGGAAAGAAAAGTCTATGTTTGCAGTTTTTTATATGTATTCACATGTTTGCCATTTTCAGCACTCTATCACACTAGTTTTTTCTGTAGATTTGAGCTAGGATCAGGTGTCATATCCTTTAAGCCTGAAAGACTTCCTTTAATATATTTTAAGGCATGTCTGCTAGCAGTAAATTCACTTAATCTTTATCTCTGAATATGATTTTTGTTTTTATATTTGATAGGAAGTTGTATTAGATACATATCCTAAGTTGACAGGATTTTTTTGTTTGTTTTGTTTTTGCTTTCAGCACTATGAAAAAGGCTTGTCACTGCCTTCTGGATTCCATTGTTCTGATGAGAAGTTAACCATTAATCATATTGTTGGGGTTTTGTACATGATTAATCATTTTTCTCTTGTTGATTTAAAGAAATTTTTGTCTTTCAGTAGTTTGACTCTGATATGTCTAGATGTAGAACTCTCATCCCATGTGAAGTTATTTGAGCTTCTTGGCTTTCTGTAGATTAATGTTTATAACATATTTGAAGAGTTTTACTTAGGTCATTATTTTTTCAAATAGATTTTCTCTACACTTTTCCTGGAGCTCCTACTCCATGCATATTAGTTTTCTTTGGAAACCATTCCACTATTTTGATGACAGAAGGACTTCATAGTTACCCTTCCATTAAAAAAGACATTAATTACAAAAACATTATCATAATAAATGTGAAAGAAATACAAATCCTTGGGAGGCCAAGGTGGGCGGATCACAAGGTCAGGAGATCGAGACCACAGTGAAACCCCGTCTCTACTAAAAATACAAAAAATTAGCCGGGCGCAGTGGCAGGCGCCTGTAGTCCCAGCTACTCGGGAAACTGAGGCAGAAGAATGGTGTGAACCCGGGAGGCAGAGCTTGCAGTGAGCCGAGATCGCGCCACTGCACTCCAGCCTGGGTGGCAGAGCGAGACTCTGTCTCAAAAAAAAAAAAAAAAAGAAATACAAATCCTGAAAGGATGAACATAATAAATAGTTGTGTGAACCAGCTGAGTGTCTCTTGGTTAATTAGTACTCATCTGCCTATATTCAGGTCAAATCCATTCTTAGTATAGGTTGGAGACCACTGTCAAGTGCTGTCATATACTTTTTCTTATTAGAAGATATCAGAATTTGTCATTAAATCATACATTTTGTAATATCCTAACATGTTGCTGTCTTACAAGAACATAAATTTCAAAAAAAGAGAGACTGTATCTCACTTTTTATTGATGTACCTTTGTCATCTAACAGAAGACCTCACACTAGGAGATTCCCTGTAAACATTAATTAACTGACTGCATAGAAACATATGCAACGTAAATAGCATAACCATCTACATTTATGTAATTCTTTAAGTTTCAAAACATGCTAAGTACAATATTTTCTTTAAATTTCAGAATTACCATGTAATGGTGAGCGCACTTATTCCCATTTTATAACTGAGCAAGTTGTGTCTCTTAAAAATAGATGGGCACAAACTAGTATTAAAAAGGGAGAAGCCGGGCGCGGTGGCTCAAGCCTGTAATCCCAGCACTTTGGGAGGCCGAGACGGGTGGATCACGAGGTCAGGAGATCGAGACCATCCTGGCTAACATGGTGAAACCCCGTCTCTACTAAAAAATAAAAATAAAAAAAACTAGCCGGGCGAGGTGGTGGGCGCCTATAGTCCCAGCTACTCGGGAGGCTGAGGCAGGAGAATGGCGTAAACCCGGGAGGCGGAGCTTGCAGTGAGCCGAGATCCGGCCACTGCACTCCAGCCTGGGCAACAAAGCGAGACTCCGTCTCAAAAAAAAAAAAAAAAAAAAAAGGGAGAAAAGGAGTTTTGCAATTAATGTTCATCCTCAGTTTTCTAATACTTGCTACTCAAAGGTCTGTCCTCAGACCTAAAACACTGGTGTTACCTGGCTTCTTGAAAATCCAAAGCCCCAGACAAGTTTCCTCCTCAAATCCACTAAAGTCTGCATTTTAAAAACATTCCCAGGTGATTTGAATGCATGTAAGCTTTGACGAGTATGTTTTTTGTTTTGTTTTTCGAGAAAGGGTCTCACGTTGTCACTCAAGCTAGAGTGTAGCGGTGCAATCACAGCTCATTGCAGCCTCAACCTCCTGGGCTCAAATGATCCACCACAGCCTCCTGAATATCTGAGACTACCAGCACACACTACCATGCTTAATTTTTTTTTTTTAATTTTAGAGATGAGGTCTCGCTATGTTGCCCAGGCTTGTTTAGCACTCCTGGGTTCAAGTGATCATCCGTTTCAACCTCTCAAAGTGCCAGGATTGCAGGCATTAGCTACTGTGCCTGGCCTGACAAGTATGTTTTAAGACATGTTATTCTGATCATTTTGATGAGTACAGTGAAGGATGTAGCTATGGTTGGCAAGGGTGGGTACAGAGCTAAATTACTGTGTATAAATAAGAGAGAGGAGGGACAGAAAGGATCAGACAAGGATTAGGAAATGTAAGACCTGTAAAGGAAAGAAAGATAAGAGACTGTGGTTTCAAAATGATGACTGAAAACTGAGAAAAGATGTCTACATAGACTTTCTTAATTAAAAATTTCAGTATTGTATAATGTAAATTCTCTCTTCATGTCCATTATAAAAGCTCCAATAAAATACATATTATTTATACTTACGAGGAATACCAAAACAATAGCAACCATAGTGAGAGTAGTTTTTTTTTGTTTGGTGCATTTGTTGATAATTTTTGGCTGAATTGTATGCTACCAATTATTTTATTCACAAAACAGTAGGTTCCTTGAAAAGAAGGTACAGGAGGCAAATGAAATAATATAATAATATGCATAAAATGTTTTAAGCAGAGCAGAAGGTACTAGATGAAAGCATAGTATTATAATGATAATACTCATGAATCACCATAATTATGAGTGAAACTGCTTATTAATATTTTTATAGAACGATCCATAGAAGGGTATGAATAGAAGAATTTAAGTCTTGTGGACATTTTCTAATTGAATTTCTAATATTATCTTTTCACTGCCAACTACTGTGGAGTTATACAAGAGCATAAAAACTCAGAAAAATGTAAGACAAAAATATACTGCAATGAAGATAAGAAGCAGTTTACTCATGAATATGGTAGGTACAAACAGTGTTCCTTATGAGTTTGCATATAATATTTTATAGGCAAGGAAACCAGTATTCAGTTACAGTTCTGTTCAGAAAACCTTATGAGTTCTACACTATGGGGAGCAGGAAATGTGTGTGTGATAGAGTCTCTTCCTTCAAATATCCTAGACTCTCCAGACCACATATTTACTATTGTGAATGTTATTCTTTTAGAGAAATTGTTCAGGAATGCTATTTACTTAGATCAACATAAATACCGTTTCTTTTAAATGAATATATAGATAATTCACCTCCAAAACACAGGTTCTTAGTGTATTAGTCATGTATTCAAGACGCTCTTTTAAATTAATGATAGAAAACCTAATAATTAAAGAGAAAATATTAATGGATTATATCATTATAAATTGTAAGGTTAGAGATGCTTTTAAGCAAAGCAGGAGCCTGCCTTAAAAACATTGCCATCAGAACTATGTCTGTCTTTTCCACTCACTTTTATCTCTGCTTCCTAGTTTTCCTTTACTCTTAGGCAGACTTTTACTATATGACAGTAATTAGCTAGCATGTTCTTTGGCACCCAGAAACTTCAGCAGCAGAGGGACCCTCTCCCAGCATCCATACTTCCAAAATCGAGGCTGACTGCTGCACTTGAGTTATATGCCCACTCCTAGATCAAGCACTGAATCCAAAGATGTGGAGTATTGTCACTGGGTCTCCCAAGGCAGGAGAGTTGGAAACTGTACCTGACAACCAGTGCAGATTTGAAAGCAAACTGGTGATTTCCTACCAGAAGGTGTGAGAGAGATGAAAGACAGACAAGGGAAGCAAATCCTTTAGGGAATATGTTTTTATAATACTTCCCATTGCTATCTGAGATAATAAGTGTGCAAGATTCTAATTCATCTTGAAACAGTAGTGTCTATAAATGAACATGTACAATACGTTTGTCTTGAAAAATAAATGTACTTTATGAGGAGTGTGTTTGCACCATGATTTCAAAGAATTAGTTCTGAGGAAATAGAAGTTTTATTCAGCAAAGTATTTTGTTCTTGGGTAACATTAATTTTATATTTTCCTTACTGAAACCAATGATAGAAAACTAGTGAAACTGCACAGTGATCTCAAACCTTAGTAATGTTACAACCATGCCTAGTACCTGAATATCCTCCTTTATCCTTCTCAACAAAAAGTTGCTAAGCTGTACTTTGCTGAATTTGAAGTCGTCACATGACAGTTTAATCAACTCTTCTGTTTCCTTTGCCAAGAAACCATCTGGCAGTGTGTCTTTTTCACTGAAAATGTGTCCCTAATCCAATTTTCATTTGTTACCCTATCGAGAAAGCATTCATTCCAATGGGGAACTAAATTTTAGTACTGTTCTTTTATGCCAACATTAAGGATGAATTTTCACTTTATTTTCAATCAGGAATTTTTTTTTAAGGTTACGGAATGATTGGCAATTATATTTTGCTACTTTTGTATGTTCTGCTGATGTTGCTCTCTCGCTACTTTTGTTTTGTCATGAACATTCAAAGGCAGGCTCTTTAGTTCTAGTATGCTGGCATCTCTTTCTTTCATTATGGTGTGTGCACAAGTCAGTTAAGTAGACTCAGCTTTACAGACAATGCAGCTATAAAGAAATGACTGTGATAAAAATAAAATAAAAGTGCATGTCAGCATAGGCTTTCAAAAGGATAATTAAGATTTCTGGAAATATTTATTTCAGAAAGATAGATAAAATTTTCAAAATGTTCTCTCTTTCCATCCTATTGTCCAAAAATATGACCAAACTATAATTGATTTGTTCTTCTAACCAAGTCAAACATCTTTTCATAACTATCTTGGGTTATAACAGGCATTTTGTGATATTTTGAGTTAGGTCATATGAAATAGAATTAATTAATACAACAAAATATGTAAAGTTCCTGATTATTTGTTTAACTCTAAGAAGAGAGGTGACCACAGAAATGAACCAGAGACAGTATTAAAAATAGGAAAAAAGAAAGTTAGATCGATAGAGTATTATTTTAAAAGTTTGTGGTTTGCTACGTGAAAAAAAAAAAAAATGGCTAATGCTTAGTAAATGCAAATAAGTCAAATTGCCTGGAAAAGATTTTTCTTCCTAGACCTGACAAACTTATATTTCTCAGGCAAGTACCTCCTCTGCTGTAAAACCTTTATTAACCCTTCGTTTTACCTCTGTATATGTCTCTATCACAACATTTAGCACACCATGTTGCTATTATATGTTTAAGATCCTATGACCTATCAAGATTTGAACTTCTATGGTTTAAAGTCTTTGTCTTGCTTTTTGTGCTAATGCCTAGCATGGTGGTTATCATGTAACATGCAATGAGTGAACACAATGATGAGTAAATTAATAAAAGACAGCTTTCTTATAGGCTTTCAAAGAACAACAACAAAACCATAGTCACTTAGAACAGAAGAGGAGAGAAATAAGAGTTAATCTAAAATCTCAGAAATATGTACTCATATAAACAGCCTGAGAGATCTGCAGCATTTGTTTAAAAAAAAAAAAAAAAAAGCACAAGTGCCATAATTACAAGCCATCCATTGTCTAAAAAAATGTGAAAGAATTTGAGAAATGGCAATTTACACTTGGTTTACTAGAGAGGATGAAAAGTTAATACACAAAATGAGCCAAACAATAAAATCCGGAGTTAAAACTGTTTACAGCAGTTTTCAGGGAATCAAAGATGCCAGTTAGATTAACCAGCCCAAAGAAGAAGGAAGAGACAAACTAAACATTTAAATTAAAGTAAATAAGATGCTCCTTGTATAGAATATTAACTAAAACCTTCAGAAGAAATAGTCATTAGATCATTTAAAACTTGGGGGGAAAAAAGAATGTTTACTGACACTAAGAAAAATTCTATTACTGGTTTCTGGATAAAAGACCAATTTTATGTGAAAGATT
Organism: Theropithecus gelada; assembly: GCF_003255815.1. NCBI lineage: Eukaryota > Metazoa > Chordata > Mammalia > Primates > Cercopithecidae > Theropithecus > Theropithecus gelada. Next base: position 133,931,613 of record NC_037670.1, read on the forward strand.
ATACAAGAATTGTAGTTGACTTAAAGCTAAGACCAACCGTTTAATTTATGGGGGAAATTGGCTATTTCTAAAGTAATATATTTTGTTTCAAAAGTCCCATTAAAAAAAGGAGTATGGGGGAAGGGAGGTGGGCAAGATGGCTAATTAGAGGCAGCTGCTGTCCATGGCGCTCACAGAGAGGAATAAAAGGGGTGAATAAATACAGCAACTTCATCTGAAATATCCAAGTACTCACATTGGGACTGATCAGGTAAACAACTCAACCCATGGAGAAAGAAGAAAAGCAGGATGGGGCAAGGCCCACCCAGGAGCTACGTGGAGCCAAGGGAATCCTCACCGCCAGCCAAGGGAAGCAATGGTTGAATGTGTGACTCCAGGAAACCGGCTTCTCCCATGGGTCTTTGCAACCCTCGGATCAGGAGAGCCCCTGGTGAGCCCACCCAACTAGAGCCTTTGGTCTGACACACAGAGCTATGTGGAGTCTCGGCATTGCAGCTGCTCGGGCGCGCATAGAGACCCCAGCCCTGGGATCCCCAACAAAGGTGACTGCAACTCAGGCAAGGCAGGAGGTCCATACATACCAATAGCAAGGGGACTGAATCCAGAGGGCAGAGCAGCCTTGGTCTGCAGGCCCCACAGCACCTCAGATATAATACCCGTTGGTTTGAAATTCCAGCCAGCCAGCCAGCCAGCCACCAGCAACAGAATGGAGCCTGTCTGGGACATTTCTCCTCACTGGGTGGGACCTCCCAAGCTGGGACCTCTAGCCATCAGCGCCTGCCCATATTCTATAGACAGAGCTCTGATCTCTCCCTAGGATGGGTTGCCTGGGAGGAGGGGTGGATCACCACCTTGTTTGTTTGGATGACTCAGACATTCCACTTTGCAGGCTTTGGAGAGTCCTAGCTGACCTGGGCTGAGGCAGTTCCCCAGCACAACAAAGCTGTTTTGTCACGGCATGACCAAGCTGCTTCTTTAAAGTGGACCTGGATGCATTCCTCCTCGCTGGGCAGGTCCTCCCAGCCAGGGCCTCCAGCCACCCCTGAACATCTTCTATGGCTGACAGAGCTCTAATATCTCCCTGGGATAGAGTGCCTGGGGAATGCGGCAGGCTGCCATCTTTGCTGTTTGGGCATCTCAGCCAGTCCAGCCTGTGGGCCTTGGGGAGCCCAACCTCATCAGGGCTGAAAGGACTGCCAACACAGCACAGCGGTTCTACCAAAATGCAGACAGACTGCTTCTTTAAGCGGGTCCCTAATCCCATTTCTCCTGACTGGGTTAGAATCCTTCCCAACCGAGATCTCCAGGCACCTCCTACAGGCCTGTTTGGGCCAGCAACAGATCAGTACTCCCTGGGATGGAGCTTCACGAGGAAGGGCCAGGCTGCCATCTTTGCTGTTTCACAGCCCTGGTGATACCTCAAGGTATGGGAAAAACCAAGGTGACTAGGGTCTGGAGCAGACCCCCAGCAAGAAACAAAGAGACAAACAACAGCAACAAAACACACACACACAGACACACACACACACACAGAAACCTACCCAAAGGTCAGCAACCTCAAAGATCAAAGGTACATAAGCCCACAAAGATGCGGTAGAAAAAGCACAAAAACGTTGAAAATTCAAAAAAGCCAGAGTGCCCCCTTTCCTCCATATGACTGCCACACCTCTCCAGCAAGGGTTTAGAACTGGGCTGAGGCTAAGATGACTGAAATGACAGAAGTAGGCTTCAGAATGTGGATAAGAATGAACGTCGCTGAGCTAAAGTAGCATGTTGTAACACAATGCAAAGAAGCAAAGAATCATGATTAAACAATACAGGAGCCGACAGCCAAAATAGCCAGTATAAGGAGAAACATAACTGACCTGATAGAGCTGAAAAAATATACTACAAGAACTTCACAATGCAATCACAAGCATTACTAGCAGAATAAACCAAATGGAGGAAAGAATCTCAGAGCTTGAAGACTGTCTATCTGAAATAAGACAGGCAGATAAGAATAGAGAAAAAAAATGAATGAAAAGGAATGAACAAAACCTCCAAGAAATATGGGATTATGTAAGGAGACTGAATCTATGATTGATTGGGGTATCTGAAAAAGATGGGGAGAATGGAACGAATTTGGGAAACATATTTCAGGATATAATCCAGGAGAATTTCCCCAACCTAGCTAGACAGGTCAACATTCAAATTCAAGAAATGCAGAGAGTCTTAGTAAGATACTCCATGAGAAGATCATCTTCAAGTTATATAATCATCAGATTCTCCAAGATTAAAATGAAAGAAAAAAATATTAAGGACAACCAGAGAGAAAGGCCAGGTCACCTACAAATGGGTGTCTCAGCAGAAACCCTATGAGCAAGAAGAGATTAGGGGCCAATATTTAACATCCTTAAAGAAAATAATTTTCAACCCAGAATTTCATATCTGGACAAACTAAGCTTCATAAGCAAAGGAGAAATAAGATGCTTCTCAGACAAGCAAATGCTGACCGAATTTGATACCACCAGACCTGCCTTACAAGAGCTCCGGAATGAAGCACTATATGAAAAGGAAAAGTTGTTACCAGCCACTACAAAAACACACTGAAGTACACATACCAGTGACACTATGAAGTCATAAACATAAACAAGTCTGCAAAATAACCAGCTAGCATCATGATGACAAATCCACACATAACAATACTAACCTTAAATGTAAATGGGCTAAATGCTCCAAATAAAAGAGAGAATGGAAAACTGGATAAAGAACCAAGACCCATTAGTGTGCTGTCTTCAAGTCCTATCTCATGTGTAAAGACACACATAAGCTCAGATAAAGGGATGGAGGAGAATTTACCAAGCAAATGGAAAACAGAATAAAACAGGGGTAGCAATCCTAGTTTCTAAAAAAACAGACTTTACCAACTAGATCAAAAAAGACAAAGAAGGGCATTACATAATGGCAAAGGGTTCAATTCAACAAGAGCTGACTATGCTAAATATATATGTACCCAATACAGGAGCACCCAGATTCATAAAGCAAGTTCTTAGAGATCTACAAAGACACTTAGACTCTCACACAATAATAGTGTGAGACTTTAACACCTCACTGACCATATTAGACAGATCATCAAGACAGAAAATTAACAAAGATATTCAGGAACTGAACTCGGCTCTGATCAAGTGGACCCCATAGATATCTACAGAACTCTCCATCCCAAAACAACCGAATATACATCCGTCTTATCACCACACAGCACCTACTCTAAAATTGATCACATAATTGGAAGTAAAACACTCCTCAGCAAATGCAAAATAACTGAAATCATGAAAAACCATCTCTTGGAACACAGCATAATCAAATTAGAACTCAATATTAAGAAACTCACTCAAAACCGTACAACTAAAAGGAAATTGAACAACCTGCTCCTGAATGACTTTGGGGTAATAAAAAATTAAGGCAGAAATTGAGAAGTTATTTGAAACTAATGACAACAAAGATACAATGTACCAGAATCTCTGGGACACAGCTAAAGCAGTGTTAAGAGGAAAATTTTTAGCACTAAATTCCCACATCAAAAAGCTAGAAAGATCTCAGATTAACAACTTAACATCACAACTAAAAGAACTAGAGAACCAAGAGCAAAACAAACAAACCCTAAAACTAGCAGAAGACAAGAAATAACCAAGATCAGAGCTGAACTAAAGGAGATCGTGACATAACAAACCCTTCAAAAAATCAACAAATCCAGGAGCTGTTTTTTTAAAAAAATAAAATGAAAATAGATAGACCACTAGCTGGACTACTAAAGAAGAAAAGAGAGAAGATTCAAATAAACACAATCAGATGTAAGGGGGATATTAGAACTGATCCCACAGAAATACAACCAACCATCAGAGAATACTATAAACACCTCTATGCATATAAACTAGAAAATATAGAAGAAGTGGATAAATATCTGAACATATGCACTCTCCCAAGATTGAATAATGAAGAAATTGAATCTCTGAAGAGACCAATAAGTTCTTAAATTAAGACAGTTATAAATAGCCTACAAACCAAAAAAGCCCAGGACCAGATGAATTCACAGCTCGATTCTAGCAGAGGTACAAAGAGGAGCTGGTACCATTCCTATTGAATCTATCTTAAAATATTGAAAAGGAGACTCTTCCCTAGCACATTCTATGAGGCAAGCATTATCCTGATACCAAAACCTGGTAGAGATACAACAACAAAAAAAAGAAAACTTCAGGTGAGTATATTTGATCAACATTGATGCAAAAATCCTCAACAAAATACTGGCAAACCGAATCCAGCAGTGCATCAAAAAGTTTATCCACCACTATCGAGTAGGTTTCATCCCTGGGATGCAAGGCTGGTTCTACATAAGCAAATTAACAAATGTAATTAATCACATAAATAGAACTAAAGACAAAAACCACATGATTATCTCAATAGATTCATAAAAGACCTTCAGTGAAATTCAACATCCCTTTATGCTAAAAACTCTCAATATACTAACTATTGAAGAAATATAATTCAAAATGATAAAAGCCATATATGACAAACCTGCAGCCAATATTATACAGAATGGGCAAAAGCTGGAAGTATTCCCACTGAAAACTGGCACAAGACAAGATTACCCTCTTTTACCACTCTTATTCAACATAGTATTGGAAATTCTGGCCAGGACATTCAGGCAAGAGAAAGACATAAAGGGTATTCAAAGTGGAAGAGAGGAAGATAAATTATCTTTGTTTGCAAATGACATGATCTTATACTTAGAAAACTCCATCAGCTCAGCCTAAAAGCGAGTTAAGCTGATAAGCAACTTCAGCAAAGTCTTGAGATACAAAATCAATGTGCAAAAATTACTAGCATTACTATACACCAACAACAGGCAAGCCAAGAGCCAAATCATAAATGAACTCCCATTCACAATTGTCACACACACAAAAAAATACGTAGGAATTCAGCTAACAAGAGAAGTGGAGGACCTCTTCAAGCAGAACTGTAAACCACTGCTCAAAGAAATCAGAGATGACACAAACAAATGGAAAAAACATTCCACACTCATGTATAGAAAGAATCAATATTTTGAAAATGGTCATACTGCCCAAAGCAATTATAGATTGAACGCTATCCCCATTAAATTACCATTGGCATTCTTCACAGAATTAGAACAAGCAAACTATTTTAAAATTTACATGGAACCAAAAAACAGCCCATATAGGCAATCCTAAGCAAAAAGAACAAAGCTGGAGGCATCACTCTCCCCAACTTCAAACTATAATACAGGGCTATAGTAACAAAAAACAGCATGGTACAAGAAGGAGAATAGACCCATACATCAATGGAACAGAATAGAGAACCCAGAAATAAGACCACACACCTACAACCATCTGACCTTCGACAAAGCCGACAAAAATAAGCAATGAGGAAAGGATTCTATTTAATACCTTGTGCTGGGAGAACTGGCTAGTCATATGCAGAAAATTGAAACTGGGCCCATTCCTTACACCCTGCACAAAATTCAACTCAAGACTGATTAAAGACTTAAAGGTAAAACCCTAAACTATAAAAACCCTAGAGGAAAATCAAGGCAATACCATTCAGGATATAGGCACAGGAAAAGATTTCCAGATAAAGACACCAAAAGCAATCGCAACAAAAGCAGAAATTGACAAATGGGAGCTATTTAAACTAAAGAGTTTCTGCACAGCAAAGAAACTATCATTTGAAAATGGCCATACTGCCCAAAGCAATTATAGATTCAATGCTATTCCCATTAAATTCCCATTGACATTCTTCACAGAATTAGAGAAAAAAAAAAAACTATTTTCTATATTTTTTCCATTTGTTTGTGTCATCTCTGATTTCTTTCAGCAGTGGTTTATAGTTCTCCTTGAAGAGGTCCTCCACTTCTCTTATTAGCTGAATTCATAGGCTTATTATTTTTGTGTGTGTGGCAATTGTGAATGGGAGTTCATTTATGATTTGGCTCTTAGCTTGCCTGTTGTTGGTGTATAGTAATGCTAGTCAATTTTGCACATTGATAAACAATTTTGCACATTGATAAATTGGTAAACAGGCAACCTACAGAATGGGAGAAATTGTTTGCAATCTATCCATCTGACAAAGATCTAATATCTAGCATCTACAAGGAACTTAAACAAATTTACAATGAAACAATACAAACCCATTAAAAAGTGGGCAAAGGACATGAACAGACACTTCTCAAAAGAAGACATTTATGCGACCAACAAACATTTGAGGAAAAGCTCAACATCACTGTTCATTAGGGAAATGCAAATCAAACCATAATGAGATGTCATCTCACACCATTAAGAATGGCTATTAAAAAGTCTGTCCAGGGATCCCATTACTATACCCAAAGGAATATAAATTTTGCTATTATAAAGACACATGCACATGTATGTTCATTGCAGCACTATTCACAATAGCGAAGACATGGACTCAACCTAAATGTTCATAAAGGATAGGCTGGATAAAGAAAATGTGATACATATACACCATGGAATACTATGCAGCCATAATGAGGAGTGAGATTATGTTCTTTAAAGGGAGATGGATGGAGCTTGTGGCCATTATCCTTAACAAATTAATGCAGGAACAGAAAACCAAATACTACATGTTCTCACTTACAAGTGGGAGTTAAATGATAGAACACATCGAGGGGAATGACACACCCTTGGGCCTGTTGGAGGGTGGGTGTCAGAGGAAGGAGAGGATCAGGAATAATAGCTAAGGATGCTGAGCTTAATACCTGGATGACATGACGATCTGTGTTGCAAACCGCCATGGCACATGTTTGCCTATGTAACAAACCAGCACGTTCTGTACATGTAACCCTGAACTTAAAAGTTGGAAATTTTTAAAAATAAATAAAATAAAATAATTAATTTTAAAAAATACCAAAGAAGTATATACCAAAGAATTAGGCTAATGATAGAGGAGCTAGAAATCCTAATTTTCAGGAATTGAATATTTTGTGTCATTAGAATATTTAAGTGTCTAATAATTGAAACTACCTGTTAATATAAAGCAATATCCTAAAAGAAAGTTATATTTCCATCACTGAAAAAAAACACTTGATAGAAAAAGTATAAATAACTTTGTAATGCTATGGAAAGAATTTCTGCATCAATGAGATACTCAGCTGGTGACTTTTAGTAGTCTTTCCCATTCTTAAGATATTTTGAGTAGCAAATACTTATGGACTTTTGCAAAATACTTTATTGCTACTGAATACAAAAAAGCTAGCAACCTTTCATCAAGCCATCCAAGATAAAAACTTGAGAGCCTTCATATCTCATCAATTCAGCCATTTTCTAAATACTATTAGTTTCACCATTAAAAAAAAAAAAAAAAACCTATAATTCTTCCTTTTCATCCATGGTTCTTATTGCTTTTGTTCAAATTCTCATATCCTCTAATGATTCCATGGCCACCAGGATTTTCATTCTCCACACTGTGCCATAATCATTTTTGTAAATAATATAAAACAGAAATCAGCTCATGCCTCCCTTGTACTTAAAAATATTCAAGGAAAGAATATTTTTTGTTCTGATTTTGTATTAAGATGACTGACTGCTATACCAATATACCATAAACCAGGTAGCTTATAAATAACAAAAATTTATTTCTTACAGTTCTGGAGGTTGGGAAGTCCAAGATCATATTGCTAGAAGATTTGGGGGGAGGTGAGGGGTTTCTGGTTCGTAGATTTTCTAGCTGTGTCCTCCTGTGGTAAAAGGTGTGACAGGTCTCTCTTGCCTCTTTTATAAGGATTTCCACTCATGTGAGTTCCACTCTCTCTCATTCTTGAGATTTGTATATACTAATGTACTGCATGGGCTTGGTCATGCGACTTGGTCATGCCACTTTCTCTGACCAGTGGCACATGAGCTTATTTGAAAGAAGCATGACCTACTTACCTCTCAAAGTCCCGACTTCCTCATACCATCACCTTGGGTGTATTTTAATTAATAAACTTCAGAGGGACATGAACATTCAGACCACAGCAAGTCCCACCATGGACATGTTCAGTGGATTAAAAGGGAAGGGACATATGAGATGACATATCTTGCCATGCGCTAGCTCTTCCTGGGTCAGTTTATCATGTAGACAGGATGTGTAAGAGCATCAGAGACAACGTGGTGGTGGACTGCATTTGGTAAGTTGTAGAGAATGAAGGAGTCACATCAAATGTCTGCCAAAAATATACACCAATAAAAGGGGCTTAATCAGTGCCCTGGAATGGGACTCCATCTAATTATTATTCCTTCTTGTCATTTAAAGTAGAAACCAAGACAGGAGAGGTGGTTTGGGAGAAAAAAAAAAAGTATCTTCAAAAGTTTTCTACTTGGCTGTACAATAAAATCCAACCTCATACTGGCAGCTACCTTAAAAGTTTCATTTTCTATTATAGTGTATTGATGCATTATGTTACTGGTTGACAGGTATTTTTCTCCTCTCTCCTATTCTTGAGGTTTGTATACACTCAAGGCCTCCATGGGTTTGGTCCTGTGACTTGCTCTGGCTAGTGGAATATGAGCATATTTGAAACAAACAAAGGTTTTAAATGTGCCCTCATAGTTTGGCTTGTTGTATTGCACTCATGCCATTCTCTACAATAACATGTCCCAGGTGGCCACTAATAAAAGGATAATGGGAGAAATATAGAACAGATCTCATTCCAACCAACAGTTTGGAGATATGCCCAGATGCTTCAAAACCTGTAGCAGTGCCACTAAGCACAACCAAGGCTAGATCAGCTGAACTTGTGGGCAATAATTTCCTGATTTTTAAGCCACAAAGATTCTGCAATTGTCTCTTAAGTAGTAAAAACTAATATATGTGTTAATATACTGCATTATACTCATTCTACATGTTTACTTTTATGTGTCAATCATTAATTCATCCAGCCATACTGCAAAGTAACATTTTTTTTCATTTTCCATCTTTGTGACACCATTAAATAAAGCCAGTGGTAAGTACTTAGAATGAGGTATGATATAGTAACAGAAGAAATCAAAAGCCAAAGGACAGAGTGAATATTTAAAAAATTCAAAATATGAACAAGTGTATGCGTAGAGTTATTAGTACAAGGTCTCTTTGACAAACATAAACCCAACTTACTTGGCAGCATTAAAGTTTGATAAGATTTTATTCTCTATTGCCACAAAAGTCATTGGTAAAAAGTAGCCTGGTATACATAAACTGCTAGAAATTTTTTAACAAGTTTTATTAAGGATTAAAAAAAAAATCCCTACTATACAGAAAGCCCTAATTAATTACTTAGCATCCTTTATTTCTGATCTTTTCTTCAGTTATCAATCTATCATTTGAATTACTGTGCAGTTCTCATTTCTTCCCTACAAAGATATAAAGTGAGGGTGCTAATGATTATTAAAGCACACTATATTTAGAAAGCTGTCATAAATGTCCGGGTGAGAGAGAGATAGCACTAAAAATTGAATAATACCTGTTAAATCTGAAAAGATGGTGTAGATATAATTCACATCAATTATTACAGGCTTTACAAGTGTGCAAAAGTAAAGAAAAAGAAAATAAATAAAACACAAACCTAGGGTTTTAATTCTGAGTGATAGAAAGATTTTGATGTCATTACCAAAAATTGGGCAGTCAGAAAGAGGGGAGCTAATTTGGAAAGAAAGATAATATTTTCAATATTCAGGTTAGTGGTTCCAAATACATTTGGTTGTTTGCTTTGTATTATTTATTAAGTAGAAATACAGTTTAATTATAACCACTATTTCCAATCTAACTGGCACCTGTATACAGAGAAGTTATGGCATGAATTAATCTAATTCCTTTCTCCACCCAAACTCCTAATTTGATATATTAGACTTTAATAATAATTTGAAAGATGAGGAGAAAAAAGAGGAGGAAAAGGAAGAAGAAAAAAGAATTGCCCCCAGATTAGTTGCCTATGTGCCAAGAATTACGTTACATATATTATGAATATTGTTACAATTTAGAAATTATCATATTTCCTTGTGAGGTTGTTCATTTTTCTGTATTTTGTTGATGAGTACACTGATGCCAAAAAAGGTTGACGATTAGCCTTTTATGTAACAAAATTGGAAAGTATTAGCTGTGAGATGAATCCCCCATTACCTCACCTGTGATTCTTCTCTGTTAGAAAACAGTCATAAGTATAACAAAGGAAAGTTGTTCTTTCTGGCCAGAGATATAACCAAATGTCCCTTTGTTTCCCAAGAAATTGTGAATGTACATCAGCCGGGTGTGGTGGCTCACTCCTGTAATCCCAGCACTTTGGGATGCAAAGGTGGGCAGAACACTTGAGGCCAGTAGTTCTAGACCAGCCTGGCCAAGGTGGTGAAACCCCGTCTCTACTGAAAATACAGAAATTTTCTGGGTGTGGTGGTGCATGCTTGTAATCCCAGCTACTTGAGTGACTGAGGCAGAAGAATTGCTTGAACCCAGGCAGTGGAGGTTACAGTGAGCCAAGATTGTGCCATTGCACTCCAGCCTGGGAGATACAGCAAGACTCCATCTGGGGGAAAAAAAAAAAAGTTGCATATGTATATTAAATATCAATTCAGCTATGTTATAAGAATGGGATTACCCTAAGGAAAAAATCTTTTCAGTGGAATTTTAACTTAAATTGAATTTGATTTCAAATCATTACACATGGATTGTTTTATACCACCACATATTTTAACTCATGATTTATGAGAACTTATGATCCCACATAAAGCAATCGTGTCATATTCAGCAATGTTTGAGCAGTTTGTAATATAGAAAAAAAAGTTGCGAAACCAATACCTATCAAAAATTGCTATCTCATACTAAAAATATTTACAAGCGGATTTTTGATGTCCTCTTGTAAATATTTTTTTGCTCTCAAATATAAAATATATTATGAATTCTGTGACCTTAGGGAGTTCTAGAAACTGCTAGCATTTGAAGAAAAAGTTAAAGATCTATTCCTGTCTTCTTCAATTATAGGCTTATCAAAAATAAACATATTTCATTCCGCTCTGAGAATCAAACACATTTTTCTCTTATTCAGGTTTGTGTTCTCCTTACCCTACCCTCAAGGATCCCTGCTTTAATTAGCCACAATTACTGATAGGATTCTGTGATTGTCACAAGCATGGTGGCATGAAGAACTTCTGATAACTGTGTAACCCCACTTACAACTGAGATTAAATAATGTGTTCAATGTTACACAATTAATTATTGCCAGAGATAAGAAAGACCTCATCCTGATACTCTTACCTCCAACCTCATGTGATTTCTACCACACTGATGGTATTTATGCCATGGGAGAATACTGGATATAATTACCAACCTGTTAGAGAGTGATCAGCATTCCTCCTATTCTTCCCCAGTTGTTGATAGCTGGGCAGAGTAATTTCCTTTTTATTATTTTCCTCCAGCTACTAGGATTTCAAAGAAGAAAAAAGGAGTATCCTGAAGTAAATTTAAAGTACCGAGAGACAAAGGAACTTTTTAACTTGATTTCTAAATATTGTGTCTCCCCCGACCCAGCCCCACATAATGCTTATGTCCTTATAAGTAGAAGCAGAGAGTGTTAGATGTGCAAATATATCAAATGATTCTACAGGGTACAATGGTGGAAATGTGTCAATTTTCAGATGAAGATGGCAATCTGAGAAGAATAAGACAAATTACCACAACATGTGTTTTAGATTATATAAAGATACACCTTAAATTCAAGTTGTAGGTACAAGAGATAATAGATAAAACTAATAACTTGTGGGTGATGGGCAACCAGGCCTGATGTTATCCATTAGATGTTCAGTAAAAAGTGCGTTAATCCTAAAAGGAGTGGTAATTAGAATGGCAAATTCTAGTGGTAATATCCAAGAGAGGATGCTTTAGCTGACATATTTCTCGAGTGCCTGTCCCCTAAGCAAAAGACTCCTTGTAAAATGGGCACATCAGGCTGTCACAAACTGAAGCCTTCACATTTGTTTCTGCCAGCTCTCCTTTTTGTAATTCAAGGACCACCAATCACCCTTTAGTTTATGTTTTGGTTTCCCATACCAAATCTTCTCTCAGGAAGAGAATGCAAAAGTCGCTCATGAAATACCTCATTTCAAATGAGTAAATTAGCATTCTGACTTGTGTAAGGAAGTCTGATTATCTTGGTTAGCGGGATTGGTCTCTGAGAGATTCACGCACTCAGTGTTTTAAAATAATTAGATTGCAGACTCCTCAACATTGATCAGTAGGTCTTGTATCATAAGAAATTCACTAAGGCAATGAAGGGCCCCTATGAGGCCTCTTGAGAGACAATCTGTAGGCTTCAGTCCCTGAAGTGACACATCGATATTGTTCAGTGACTGAAAGAAAAACAATTATGTATGTTTTCACCTTCTATGTTTATTCATTCAACAAGTAATTATTATGTGCCTACTATGTGCCAAATACATAATTTTGATAATATTTTTAATCCTGTTTAGATGCTTCATATTCTGGCATTTTTTTTTTTCATTCTGCTTGCATCCTTTCAAACTTTGCATGGTCTGTGTTCTTTCATTGGTACAGCAATTGGTTTGATCTGACCCACTGATGATGCCCATGCATTTGGGTAGTTATTTGCATAAAAAGGAATACATTCTGCTTGTATTTTATTATGATAAGATCAATATGCTTTCATTTTCTTAAATGTTCATACTTATATTTGTAATTAGACTTACTCTTCAATACATTGTTTTACTACTGCGCTGAAATAAAGAGACAAGATGTCATTAAAAAGTTTATTTTTGAAACAAAGGAAATATTAAAAATGATTGATTTTCATGATAAAATTCGAAAACTCAAAAAAATAACAAAGTAATAAAAATCAAAATTATGCTATGTAATTTTGTATTGTGGTGGTCATTGCATTATCCCTAAATATATCACTTGGCCTTTTACTTTGAAATAAACAATATGGTTAGATACGGAGAAGATGAATCTGACTAGATGATGTCTACCAGCAAAGACATCCTTCATTGTTTCTGAAATTAGTATTAGAGACTTATAAGATAAGATTGAATAGTAAACTAGTTCTTCACACTCAGCATTCTTCAAAACATTGTACAAATTATATACCAGAGAGTGAATGGGCTCAGAGAGAAGAGCTCTTTCCTAATAGCACCCAGGTGTGTGATAAGAAGTATTTCAGTTGAAACTAAGTTAAACAATAAACATGTAATTATTTCTGCTTTGGATTCTTCAATGATATTAATTTTATAAAGATATTCTTTTATACTTTCCATAGAAACTTTTAGAGGGACATACTTCAAAACCAAGACATGTATTAATCCTTAATCATAGATAGTTTTGTAATAGAAACATTGGTAATCACTCAGAAACCATTGTCTGTAATAACTTGTAGCCCAAATATTTATTTCAAACTTGATAAGTCACATAAATAGTGGCAAATATGAGCCTAACATTTATTTATTGAATAGAAATAAGATCCTTGATATCTTTGAAATATATGTAGCTTTCTATAACGCTTATTTTTAATTTTTATAATCAATTAATATAATTACATTGTAATGAGTTTAGAACTTAACTAATTAATCATCAAACCAATTAGTTCATTATTCATTACTCAAACAAATTGTATGTGCCTACTGACAGTAATATCTGAGCTCAGTAGGCACATGATGGCATGATGGCAATTCAGACATCCATCCAGACTTACCACCAGTTTTCTGCCCTGCTGCTTTCACAGGCAGCTCAAAATGGCAATTCGAAGTTTTGGCTTCAAAGTGTTTGAAGTTCAGAATACTTGCATTTGTGTTCTGGTGTCATCCACTGACTACCTTTTCTGACCATCTGCAATGTTTTTGTTCTTTTCAGACTCAGTTTTCTTTTCTGTAAAATGAAGATAGTGATTAGTACTGAAACCCACATTATAGCTGTGAGGATGTAATAAGAAGCCTGGCAACGTAATAATAGATGAAACATAAAAAATAGATAAATAATGGCACACATTAGATGTTTTAATAAATGCACACTTTTTACCTGTTGTTTACAGTTGTCTTCTGAAAAAAGTTAGATGTTCTATAGACTAAACAAAGTAGATAACATCAACACATTGGAATAAAAAATACAATATAGAAAATAAGAAAATTCCATAATACACCTGGGAAAAAATGGTTACCATAATTGGGCAATTAATTTGTCTTTAAGTTTCTTGGTTGTTAAAGCAATGCTCTAATTTTTTTTTTTTTTTTTTTTTTTTTTTTTTTTTTTTTGAGACAGTCTCATTCTGTTACCCAGGCTGGAGTGCAGTGGCACAATCTTGGCTCACTGCAACTTCCGGCTCCTGGGTTCAAATTATTCTAGTGCCTCAGCCTTCCAAGTAACTGGGACTATAGGCGTGTGCTACCATGCCCAGCTAATATTTTGAAATTTTAAGTAGAGATGGAGTTTCACCATGTTGACAACGCTGGTCTCAAACTCCTGACCTCAAGTTGTCTGCCCGTCTTGGTCTCCCAAAGTACTAGGATTACAGGTGTGAGCCACCGCGTCTGGCCCTATTTTTTTTTAAGTGTTCTGGCCCTATTTTTTATATTATAGATAGAGATTTGCAGTCTAGAACAGTCATTGTACAAAGTATTTTTAAAATTTTTCGTTGAGTTAGCAATATTCTGTAATATGGCCTAATTGCTAAGTTAAAATAACAATAACAACTTGATGTATCTTGGTATTACAGACAACAATCAAGCTCATGCATCCTTTAGATGTGTCCTGAACATGATGACATTTTAGTAGTTGTATCTGTATGAGGAATTGGGTCATCGATGTGTTTACTTTTTAATTTTTCATAGTGAAAAACAGGAAGTCGTTTTTACTGAGTAGTTTATATATGTGGTAGTTGAACTTATAAATATAGTAACTACAAGTTTGTATTCCAGAGGTCAAATAAATGTTGCTACTAATTCTTTGAGTTCTTAATGAGTGGGCTCATTTCAGTGATGGCAGCGTTGAGAACAATAGATTTGAAGTTTATCACTTGAATTCTGGTATCACATTCAATATCTTCTAATTCCACATTAATTTTATATCAAGTTTATTTTTTGTTTCTAAAATGCGTTCAGTTTAGAATATTGCTTGAACATTTTGACACTTTTTAAGACAACAATTTACTCATCACCATCCTTTGCCATTTCTCCCCTGATGGTGAATTGAATTTACATAGGCCCAATTCCATTTGACCACTCTCTCTCAATTTAGTGTAATTTTTAGAAGGCCGAATAGATGTTTTGATCTTCTCCCTGTTCTCGTGGAACTTTTCTTCACCTCACTTATTAGCCTGAAGTTATTTCAGTAGTATTTAGTTTTCTGCTTAAGGCTGTTTCAAATAACTAATAAGTCTTTTAAAAATAGTACTTTTGGCAAATTAATATTTGGTTGACATTTTTTAAGTCCTCTGTTTCATTTAAAAAGACACAAGTGGCTATCCTGTTGGTTGATCTCATATCTCCAGATATTAAGTCGTTATGGACCTGGTCTTATAATCTACAAAATACATCATATGAATGAGTAGGAGATTAAGTGAAAATCATTTAAAATAGATATTGCATTTTTTGAGTCAATTTCTTCTGTGGGGATTTCCTAAGATGTTGTTTAAAATGTATACTCTTCCTAGCATCTATTTTGAAATCCAAAGTGCTTTCCATGGCCTGTAATACTCCATGTGATCTTATGTTTGACTATCACTCTAACCAGTTTCTCTTTTTCTCTCTTTCTTTCTATGTGCTTTAATTACACTGACCTCCTTGCTACTCCTCAGACAGGCTTCCCACGCGGGACCTCCTTTGTTTTGTCTTCTGGAGTCTTCTCAAATAGTAGGACAGTTTGCTTTAGCATGTCTTCTAGACATCTGCTCAAATGCCACCCTCTCAGAAAGGCCTTCCTTGACTACCTTATTAAAACTGCACTTCTTTTGATTCTACTTTCCCCTACTTTTATATTTTTCTTTATGTCATGTATTACTTGAAATTTCATAATATATGTATTCATGTATCTGTTTATTATTTATCTTGTGCAATAAAATATAATTACCAAGGTGTGTGGACCTGATCTATTTGTAATCTAATGTATTGTTAGGGTTTATAAGAGAGTGCTTGGTGGACATCAGATACATATATTAAATTGATAAATGAATTAATTTATTTATATATTCTCCTTTGTCTTATCAAGTGTAGAAAAAATTTTCATGAATTTTAAACCCAGTAAATATCCAGACTGTGGCATATCTCATACTTAAAGTATTACTATTTGTAAAATGAGTACCTCTTTTCAAAAGTTAATACCATTATAACTGGTATTTAATAACAGTAATGTTGTTATTCAAAAGGTGGAAGTTGGCATAATACTTTTATTATCAAAAAGTAGGTATGAAAGGAAACAAAAAAACCTCATAGCTTTAGGAAAGGTTAAGAGACTATCAGAATTTAGATGGCCCCTCCTAAATGAGTTTCCTCTTCTCTTTATTATGTACTTGGAATAAATATGTAAAGGTCCATTCTCTTCCTCAAAAATGGTTTACTCTCAAATTTAATCATATATCAACTTTTGTCTGCAAAAGGCCCTTGTGTTTTCATTCTTTAGCCTCATTATATTTTTCTTTTCTTTTCAGGATTGTGTTTTACTCTTTTTTTAAAATTATTATTATACTTTAAGTTCTAGGGTACATGTTTCACATCTGTTATTAAGCCAGTTACATGTTATCCCTAAATGGCAAACGTGGACAATGATGATAGCAGATAAAAAAGAAATAAGAAAGGAAGTAAAAATACTTAGATGAAAGATAGCCCTTTCTTTTAAAATTTTTTATTATTATTATACTTTAAGTTCTAGGGTACATGTGCATAACATGCAGGTTTGTTACATATGTATACTTGTGCCATGTTGCTGTGCTGCACCCATCAACTCGTCAGCACCCATCAACTCGTCATTTACATCAGGTATAACTCCCAATGCAATCCCTCCCCGCTCCCCCCTCCCCATGAGAGACCCCGATGTGTGACGTTCCCCTTCCCGAGTCCAAGTGATCTCATTGTTCAGTTTCCACCTATGAGTGAGAACATGCGGTGTTTGGTTTTCTGTTCTTGTGATAGTTTGCTGAGAATGATGGTTTCCAGCTGCATCCATATCCCTACAAAGGACACAAACTCATCCTTTTTTATGGCTGCATAGTGTTCCATGGTGTATATGTGCCACATTTTCTTAATCCAGTCTGTCACTAATGGACATTTGGGTTGATTCCAAGTCTTTGCTATTGTGAATAGTGCCGCAATAAACATACACGTGCATGTGTCTTTATAGAAGCATGATTTATATACCCAGTAATGGGATGGCTGGGTCATATGGTACTTCTAGTTCTAGATCCTTGAGGAATCGCCATACTGTTTTCCATAATGGTTGAACTAGTTTACAATCCCACCAACAGTGTAAAAGTGTTCCTATTTCTCCACATCCTCTCCAGCACCTGTTGTTTCCTGACTTTTTAATCATTGCCATTCTAACTGGTGTGAGATGGTATCTCATTGTGGTTTTGATTTGCATTTCTCTGATGGCCAGTGATCACGAGCATTTTTTCATGTGTCTGTTGGCTGTATGCATGTCTTCTTTTGAGAAACGTCTGTTCATATCCTTTGCCCACTTTTTGATGGGGTTGTTTGTTTTTTTCTTGTAAATTTGTTCGTTCTTTGTAGGTTCTGGATATTAGCCCTTTGTCAGATGAGTAGATTGCAAAAATTTTTTCCCATTCTTTTGCTGTGCAGAAGCTCTTTAGTTTGATTAGATCCCATTTGTCAATTTTGGCTTTTGTTGCCGTTGCTTTTGGTGTTTTAGACATGAAGTCCTTGCCCATGCCTATGTCCTGAATGATATTACCTAGGTTTTCTTCTAGGGTTTTTATGATATTAGGTCTAACATTTAAGTCTCTAATCCATATTGAATTAATTTTCATATAAGAAGTAAGGAAAGGATCCAGTTTCAGCTTTCTACATATGGCTAGCCAGCTTTCCCAGCACCATTTATTAAATAGGGAATCCTTTCCCCATTTCTTTTTTTTGTCAGGTTTGTCAAAGATCAGATGGTTGTAGATGCGTGGTATTATTTCTGAGGGCTCTGTTCTGTTCCATTGGTCTATGTCTCTGTTTTGGTACCAGTACCATGCTGTTTTGGTTACTGTAGCCTTGTAGTATAGTTTGAAGTCAGGTAGCATGATGCCTCCAGCTTTGTTCTTTTGACTTAGGATTGTCTTGGCAATGTGGGCCCTTCTTTTGTTCCATATGAACTTTAAAGCAGTATTTTCCAATTCTGTGAAGAAAGTCATTAGTAGCTTGATGGGAATGGCATTGAATCTATAAATTACCTTGGGCGGTATGGCCATTTTCACGATATTGATTCTTCCTATCCATGAACATGGTATGTTCTTCCATTTGTTTGTGTCCTCTTTTATTTCACTGAGCAGTGGTTTGTAGTTCTCCTTGAAGAGGTCCTTCACATCACTTGTAAGTTGGATTCCTAGGTATTTTATTCTCTTTGAAGCAATTGTGAATGGAAGTTCATTCATGATTTGGATCTCTGTTTGTCTGTTATTGGAGTATAAAAATGCTTGTGATTTTTGCACACTGATTTTGTATCCTGAGACTTTGCTGAAGTTGCTTATCAACTTAAAGAGATTTTGGGCTGAGTTGATGGGGTTTTCTAAATATACAATCATGTCATCTGCAAACAGGGACAATTTGACTTCTTCTTTTCCTAACTGAATACCCTTGATTTCTTTCTCTTGCCTGATTGCCCTAGCCATAACTTCTACCACTATGTTGAATAGGAGTGGTGAGAGAGGGCATCCCTGTCTTGTGCCAGTTTTCAAAGGGAATGCTTCCAGTTTTTGCCCATTCAGTATGATATTGGCTGTGGGTTTGTCATAATAGCTCTTATGATTTTGAGATATGTTCCATCAGTACCAAATTTATTGAGAGTTTTTAGCATGAAAGGCCGTTGAATTTTGTCAAAGGCTTTCTCTGCATCTATGGAGATAATCATGTGGTTTTTGTCTTTGGTTCTGTTTATATGCTGGATTAAATTTATTGATTTGCATGAGTTGAACCAGCCTTGCATCCCAGGGATGAAGCCCAATTGATCATGGTGGATAAGCTTTTTGATGTGCTGCTAGATTCGGTTTGCCAGTATTTTATTGAGGATTTTTACATCGATGTTCATCAGGGATATTGGTCTAAAATTCTCTTCTTTTGTTGTGTCTCTGCCAGGCTTTGGTATCAGGATGATGTTGGCCTCATAAAATGAGTTAGGGAGGATTCCCTCTTTTTCTATTGATTGGAATAGTTTCAGAAGGAATGGTACCAGCTCCTGCTTGTACCTCTGATATAATTCAGCTGTGAATCCATCTGGTCCTGGACTTTTTTTGGTTGGTAGGTTATTAATTATTGCCTCAATTTCAGAGCCTACTATTGGTCTATTCAGTGATTCAACTTCTTCCTGGTTTAGTCTTGGGAGAGTGTAAGTGTCCAGGAAATTACCCATTTCTTCTAGATTTTCTAGTTTATCTGTGTAGAGGTGTTTATAGTGTTTTCTTATGGGAGTTTGTATTTCTGTGGGGTCGGTGGTGATATCCCCTTTATCATTTTTCATTGCGTCTATTTGATTCTTCTCTCTTTTCTTCTTTATTAGTCTTGCTAGCGGTCTATCAATTTTGTTGATCTTTTCAAAAAACCAACTCCTGGATTCATTGATTTTTTGGAGGGTTTTTTGTGTCTCTATCTCCTTCAGTTCTGCTCTGATCTTAGTTATTTCTTGCCTTCTGCTAGCTTTTGAATGTGTTTACTCTTGCTTCTCTAGTTCTTTTAATTGTGATGTTAGAGTGTCAATTTTAGATCTTTCCAGCTTTCTCTTGTGGGCATTTAGTGCTATAAATTTCCCTCTACACACTGCTTTAAATGTGTCCCAGAGATTCTGGTATGTTGTATCTTTGTTCTCATTGGTTTCAAAGAACATCTTTATTTCTGCCTTCTTTTCATTATATACCCAGTAGTCATTCATGAGCAGGTTGTTCAGTTTCCATGTAGTTGAGCGGTTTTGATTGAGTTTCTTAGTCGTGAGTTCTAGTTTGATTGCACTGTGGTCTGACAGACAGTTTGTTATAATTTCTGTTCTTTTACATTTGCTGAGGGGTGCTTTACTTCCAACTATGTGGTCAGTTTCGGAATAAGTGTGATGTGGTGCTGAGAAGAATGTATATTCTGTTGATTTGGGGTGGAGAGTTCTGTAGATGTCTATTAGGTCCGCTTGGTGCAGAGATGAATTCAATTCCTGGATATCCTTGTTCACTTTCTGTCTCGTTGGTCTGTCTAATGTCGACAGTGGGGTGTTGAAGTCTCCCATTATTATTGTATGGGAGTCTAAGTCTCTTTGTAAGTCTCTAAGGACTTGCTTTATGAATCTGGGTGCTCCTGTATTGGGTGCATCTATATTTAGGATAGTTAGCTCTTCCTGATGAATTGATCCCTTTACCATTATGTTATGGCCTTCTTTGTCTCTTTTGATCTTTGTTGGTTCAAAGTCTGTTTTATCAGAGACTAGGATTGCAACCCCTGCTTTTTTTTGTTCTCCATTTGCTTGGTAGATCTTCCTCCATCCCTTTATTTTGAGCCTATGTGTGTCTCTGCATGTGAGATGGGTCTCCTGAATACAGCAAACTGATGGGTCTTGACTCTTTATCCAGTTTCCCAGTCTGTGTCTTTTAATTCGACCATTTAGTCCATTTACATTTAAGATTAATATTGTTATGTGTGAACTTGATCCTGTCATTATGATATTAACTGGTTATTTTGCTCGTTAGTTGATGCAGTTTTTTCCTAGCATCGGTGGTCTTCACATTTTGGCATGTTTTTGCAATGGCTGGTACCGGTTGTTCCTTTTCAAGTTTAGTGCTTCCTTCAGGATCTCTTGTAAGGTAGGCCTGGTGGTGACAAAATCTCTAAGCATTTGCTTATCTGTAAAGGATTTTATTTCTCCTTCACTTATGAAACTTAGTTTGACTGGATATGAATTCTGGGTTGAAAATTCTTTTCTTTAAGAATGTTGAATATTGGCCCCCACTCTCTTCTGGCTTGTAGAGTTTCTGCCCAGAGATCTGCTGTTAGTCTGATGGCTTCCCTTTGTGGGTAACCCAACCTTTCTCTCTGGCTGCCCTTAAGATTTTTTCCTTCATTTCAACTTTGGTGAATCTGACAATTATGTGTCTTGGAGTTGCTCTTCTCGAGGAGTATCTTTGTGGCATTCTCTGTATTTCCTGAATGTGACAGTTTGCCTGCCTTACTAGGTTGGGGAAGTTCTCCTGGATGATATCCTGAAGAGTGTTTTCCAACTTGGTTCCATTTTCCCCCTCACTTTCAGGCACCCTAATCAGACGTAGATTTAGTCTTTTCACATAATCCCATACTTCTTGAAGGCTTTGTTCATTTCTTTTTCCTCTTTTTTCTTTAGACTTCTCTTCTGGCTTCATTTCATTCATTTGATCCTGAATCGCTGATACTCTTTCTTCCAGTTGATCGAGTCAGTTACTGAAGCTTGTGCATTTGTCACGTATTTCTCGTGTCATGGTTTTTATCTCTGTCAGTTTGTTTATGGCCTTCTCTGCATTGATTATTCTAGTTATCCATTCTTCCATTCCTTTTTCAAGATCTTTAGTTTCTTTGCCCTGGGTATGTAATTCCTCCTTTAGCTCTGAGAAGTTTGATGGACTGAAGCCTTCTTCTCTCAACTTGTCAAAGTCATTCTCCATCCAGCTTTGATCCATTGCTGGCGATGAGCTGTGTTCCTTTGGAGGGGGAGATGCGCTCTGATTTTTTGAATTTCCAGCTTTTCTGCCCCACTTTTTCCCCATCTTTGTGGTTTTATCTGCCTTTGGTCTTTGATGATGGTGACGTACTGATGGGGTTTTGGTGTGGGTGTCCTTCCTGTTTCTTATTTTTCCTTCTAACAGTCAGGACCCTCAGCTGTAGGTCTGTTGGAGATTGCTTGAGGTCCACTCCAGACCCTGTTTGCCTGGGTATCAGCAGCAGAGGCTACAGAAGATAGAATATTGCTGAACAGCGAGTGTACCTGTCTGATTCTTGCTTTGGAAGCTTCGTCTCTGGGGTGTATCCAGCCGTGTGAGGTGTGGGGTGTCGGTCTGCCCCTAGTGGGGGATGTCTCCCAGTTAGGTTACTCAGGGGTCAGGGAACCACTTGAGCAGGCAGTCTGTCTGTTCTCAGATCTCAACCTCCATGTTGGGAGACCCACTGCTCTCTTCAAAGCTGTCAAACAGGGTCGTTTGCGTCTGCAGAGGTTTCTGTTGCTTTTTTTTTGTTTAGCCCTGTCCCCAGAGGTGGAGTCTACAGAGACAGGCAGACCTCCTTGAGCTGCTGTGGACTCCACCAAGTTCGAGCTTCCCAGCGGCTTTGTTTACCTACTTACACCTCAGCAATGGCGGGCGCTCCTACCCGAGCCTCGCTGCTGCCTTGCCGTTAAATCGCAGACTGCTGTGCTAGCAATGAGGGAGGCTCCGCGGGTGTGGGACCCTCCCGGCCAGGAGTGGGATATAATCTCCTGGTGTGCCGTTTGCTAAAACCCTTGGTAAAGTGCAGTATTGGGGTGGGAGTTACCCGATTTTCCAGGTGTTGTGTGTCTCAGTTCCCCTGGCTAGGAAAAGGGATTCCCTTCCCCCTTGCGCTTCCCAGGTGAGGCGATGCCTAGCCCTGCTTCAGCTCTCGCTGGTCGGGCTGCAGCAGCTGACCAGCACTGATTGTCCGGCACTCCCTAGTGAGATGAACCCGGTACCTCAGTTGAAAATGCAGAAATCACCCATCTTCTGTGTCTCTCCCACTGGGAGCTAGAGACTGGAGCTGTTCCTATTCGGCCATGTTGCTCCGCCCTCCTCCAGTTTCGTGTTTTACTTTTATAGTCAATTTCAAAATAGTTGCAAATCTTACACAACTTTTATTTAAATCCCTTGTGCTCCAGCAAGATTAAGCAATGCCTGTCTTGACCATGTATCTGGATATGTATGACACGTGAGTTAATAAAAAGCTGATGAGTAATTTTTTAGTCTAAAATCTGTTTTGCATGATGGATGCCTGTAAAGCTGCCTATGAATCAGATGGCAGCATAATCTTAATATTGGCAAAAGTGAAAAGCAAAGTTATGGTTTTATGCTAATACTATGTATTTGATGGCTGCTCAAAGAAATAACTATAGTGAGATTAATCTGAAGAGAGCAGAAGCTAGACCTTTTCAATAAATAATTCTGAATACAAAAATTCTTCCTTTTTATTGGTTTAAAAAAAGCAGAATCCTTCAAAACTGAGAAAAGAAAATTTTTTATTTTGAAGTTTTTTTCTGAAACAAAATAATGAGTAGTAGCATAGAAAAGTAGGAATCTGTCATCTTTAGAAAGTTTTAAATGTATTCTTTGTAGGAAACACTATGACATAAAATGTTTAAAGTGGCCAACAATCTAAATGGCTTGATTTAACATATCATTTCTTAAATAAGAGGTAACACAACACATATTTTAATTTTGGTCTAACATTGATACCACAAAGCAAAAAAAAATATGGCATATTAATTATTTTTATGCATCCAATTGTACAAGCTCTTTTTTGAAAGTGATGGAGTACTGAACAAAAACTTCCTAACTAAAAGAATAAATGCTAAATAGTCTTACACAAAGAGAGATGATACCATAATATCTAGAAATGATCTATGGAGCAAATACGAGAATCTTGTAGATTTCTGTTGGGTATTTCTTAATTGAATATTGGACCCATCAACAATTTTAATTCTGGTGCTTTTATGTTGTGTGATATTTGGCAGTAAGATTAAGAGGTTCAATATTTAACTTCATTATTTGTAGTCAAAAAATTTTAGAAATCCTTTCATTAAGTTTCTAGCTAGTTTAGTCCTCTGGGAAAAAGAGTGAAAACATAGTAAATTTGTTATTTAGACTACATACCTTCATCTTCTATACTTCTTCTCCCTATACATCTTCTATACTTCTATACTCCCACAAAGTTCCATTTTCTGATGGAGAACTAATAAACTAATATTTGTTAAGATGCTAATAATAATGCATGACCAGGTCATACATATTTTAAAATATTTTGTTATATGATACTTTGACACAGAGAACTTCAAACTAAATCACTGGAGTTATAGTAGGAGACACCAAGTACATAGTTGTAGATAGTATTAGCAGATTAATAATTTAAACTTTTTATGGAACACCACTGTGATAAACATGCCATTTACAAAATGTTCACAATAATTGAATGACAATGAGATAAGAACATGCCTTATCTTTTCAAGTGCTTATTTCTGTGAACTTATGTTCCATGTTCCTTAGCACCTACATCTACAGAAATAAGAAAGCAGTGTATAAACTTTAGACATAGAAATGTCACAGGCAATGAGACCTCATATTTACTCCTCATGTATACACTAAAGGTACAAGCAAACAAATGGTAGCTGGTTCACGTTCAAGAAGGTAGGTACTATTTTTGTTTATTTTGGAAAGAATGATAACTACTCCTGTTGGAGGCCAGCTTTCAATTCTCAAAAGATTTTAAAGTCAGCTAATATCATGCCAGGTTTAATCTTCTCTTGGAAATAGTACAATTTTCTTGATACAAAATGTGTTTAAATATGTCAAATATGTTTAAGACTTTCACTTAGACATACAATTATTTTTTATCAAAATGTCTACTTTAAATATGTTACACCTAATCTACTTTAAATATGTTACATCCATTTTTTAGATTTTGGGAAATTAATGTAAAAGATACAAAACCTTCAAATCATCTTCCAACTCCTTAAACAGATATAAACTTTGCTAGCATTCAGACTTGGAATTCTGCTGTCATTTATAAAATATTAATAATTTTTCTTTCAAAAATTTAGAATCATGGGAATTTATTCAGGTTTTAAATTTAAAATTAAGTTATTAATATGTTCATGTACTATTAAAAATACTTTAAGTTTGTAACTTTAGTGTCTGAAAAATATGTTAAAGAAATAAACCGGCCGGGCGCGGTGGCTCAAGCCTGTAATCCCAGCACTTTGGGAGGCCGAGACGGGCGGATCACGAGGTCAGGAGATCGAGACCATCCTGGCTAACCCGGTGAAACCCCGTCTCTATTAAAAAATACAAAAAACTAGCCGGGCGTGGTGGCAGGCGCCTGTAGTCCCAGCTGCTCGGGAGGCTGAGGCAGGAGAATGGCGTAAACCCGGGAGGCGGAGCTTGCGGTGAGCTGAGATCCGGCCACTGCACTCCAGCCTGGGCGACAGAGCGAGACTCCGTCTCAAAAAAAAAAAAAAAAAAAAGAAATAAACCAAAATATATTTCAATATTTTGTGACCAATAGTGCTATTTTGATTATCTTTTATAAAAATTATCAGGCCAGGCATGGTGGCTCACACCTGGAATCCCAGCACTTTGGGAGGCCAAGGCAGGCGGATAACTTGAGGTCAGGAGTTCAAGACCAGCCTGGCCAACATGGTGAAACCCCAGCTCTACTAAGGAAATACAAAAAGTAGCCAGGCATGGTGGCACGTGTCTGTAATTCCAGCTACCCAGGAGGCTGAGGCAAGAGAATCACTTGAACCTGGGAGGCAGAGGTTGCAGTGAGCCAAGACTGCATCACTGTACTCCAGCCTGGGTGACAGAGGGAGACTCTGTCTCAGAAAAAAAACAAAACAAAACAAACAAACAAACAAACAAAACCTGTTGCCTAAATCACTGATTCTTTTTTCTAGAATTTATTTGAACTAGTGTCTCTGGGTCAAAAATTTTGCATAGATGGGAACAAAAATGGCCATCTCACCACTTTCTTGACATCATTTAGTATGATATTTAAATTTTTTTCCACTTTGCTAGGTGAGATATTTTAATTTGCCTTTATCTGCTTATTTAGAGGTTAAAGGTTTTTATTTTTCTTTTGGGTCATATAATTTTTTTTCTTCTATAAATTATTGAGGAACATATCCTGATATTAGATAGGTTCTCTATTTTATTCTGTAATAACCCCAGTAATCAAAACTATAAAACTATCTCTTTATGATCATCTTAGTGAACAAAATTCAAGTTCAGTCATTTCAGGGTTTACACAGAGAAACTGCTCTTTCTAAATGACCTTGTTTCAATGAGACTTTATTTCCATTATATTGGAGAGGACTAATAGTTCCTGTGTGGGTACATCAAGATTTAAGGGGCCAGCGTAACAGACATGAATTTTCATTTGCCCTGAAAAATAACAGAAGGCTCTCTCAGTTCTTTGCCAAATGCTTCTCATATACCTCTAATTGTTGTGTTTCAAAAAAAGTGTATGCCATTTATATAGAACCAGGAGGAAATACAGTTTTTATTTTAAAACACTGAAATATAAAAAGCTCATCATTTCCCTAAGTACAAAGAACCTTATTGGTCCAAGAAATTCATTTTCTATAACTACATATGAAAAATTTCAAAATACATTTGCAGTGGAAGCCAAAAATCTCCACACCTAAGAGCTGCTGATGTAGTAGTAGTAGTTGCTGGATTATTTTTAGTTCTGCTAGCTGAGATCAAGCATTTCCACATTATTTGCATCTGCATCCCCTTTTTGTAATAATTAGCAATTCTGTTTCACAGTCAGCAGTACAGCCAATTTAATGGCATCAGCGCTAATTTACAACAAAAGTTAGGTTATGATTCAGAGTGAAGCATTATTGTAAACTCCACTTAGCATAAAGGGTCTTTTAAAAGTCACTTTAGCAAAATTTTAGCTAAAATATTTGATGTTTGATATTCTTTTTTTTTTTTTGACTGAAATGATGTCATCATTGAGGGATTTATAAAATTTATTAAACCACTTTATAGCTACATTAAGTTTTGTTTATCTGAAAAAGAGTAACAATTTTAAACCAGTGTTTCAGGGCAAGAACATTAAATACAAATAAAAAAAAATATTTTGGTATTGAGATTTTTCTAAGCCACTGTGGTAAACAAAGATAGTAGGTAAAGTTAAATTATTATTAGAAAGCTCTGTACACCAGGCAGACTGTCTAATTTGAGAGAAAGCTTCCTAGGGGAATAAGATTATTCTTCACCTGATAAGAGCTAAGCCTTGAACACCTCAAGAGTAAAAATAAGTGACTTGGAAAAAGTGATTAAAAATATTCAAGGAAAAAAGTTTGAAAAGCTTTGGCAGCTACAAACTGCTTTCTTCTGCAAACATACACACACATTTTCAGATGAGTTATCAAGTATGGAAGTATCTCTGACTCTGTAGACCCAACTGCAGAATCAAACTCAAACTAAGCCTGTGAATCTATTCAATTAACAATAATATGAATTTATGGAACTTATAGGGAAGACTGATGTGAGGAGCAAATGAATCAGGACATGTAAGATGTTTATAACAGTGCCTGATTACTGTGAGTATTCAGATATATCAGCATTAATAATAAATGTCATTATAAAGAAATATTTTATTATAGATTGCTAAAATGAGATAAAGTATCTCATTTCAGTTTTTTTATTTTTATTTTTATTTATTTATTTCTTTTTTTGAGATGGAGTTGCACTGTTTCCCCAGCTGGAGTGCAGTGGCTCCATCTTGATTTATTGCAACCTCTGCCTCCTGGGTTCAAGTGATTCTCCTGCCTCCGCCTCTGGAGTAGCTGGGACTATGGGCATGTACCATCATGCTCGGCTGATTTTTGTATTTTTAGTAGAGACGGGGTTTCACCATGTTGGCCATGGTGTTCTCGAACTCCTGACCTCAAGTGATCTGCCCGCCTTGGCCTCCCAAAGTGCTGGGATTACAGGCGTGAGCCACTGTGCCTGGCCCCAATGCAAACATCGGTTTTAATTTAAATGTATTTTTTTTTTTTTATTCTCTAGAATTTCTGGAGATATCTCTTATGAGAGAGTGGGAAAGAAGTCTGTGACATTGGCCCGGCCTCAGTAGATCAAGATCCTTTGTGCCCTTTTCAGACAAAGCAACTGGTTGCATCTGGGCACCCAGAGTGTTATGAGTTAGATCACTGGCCTTCTTTCATTTTTTCTTTGGCTTAAAAGAATTCATGAGGTTAAAGGGGCAATTTCACAAGGAGAACATGGCCAAGATATCCAGCAGTAAGCTTACAAGTATGTTCAAATTGGAATCATCTAAGTATTACCCTATTGGAATCATTTCCTAAGCAAAGAACTCTAACCTCACCAGCTGAGTTAGAAGTGTGTTTTTTCCAGTGATGCAACTATAGAATACTTTACTAAATGTGCTGAACTATATAAACTGTTTTGTGAGCAGTGATCATGCTTCAAAAGCATTTTGTATTTTCTATAATCTCTAAAATCATACTACACATATAGAAGCTAATAAGTACTTAATTGATCATTAACTCTTATTACTCAGGGATTTGAAGTAATTAACACAAATCCAGAGATAACTCATATTTTACGGAAAGTAGCTTTAGTAATTATAAATCATCTATGTCTTATACATTCGGATTGGAAGCTTTGGATATAACCTTTTTCATTATCCATTATAATTCCACTTAGTGTCTGGTACAGACTTTCTTCCAGCACCGATTACTCTGTTTTACCATTAATTATTTACATGACTGCTCTACTCTTTGAATTAAGAGATTGGATTTTATTCATATTTGTCATCTCTCTTGACTTTTAAGACACTCAAATATTTTTGTTGAATTAATCGATGTAGAGTTTTTTGTTTTTTGTTTTTAAGGCAAATACAGATAGGATAAATACATGTTCTTGGAGACTTTCTAGATGATTGAAAGTTTATCCCCACAACAGGAGGGCAGCAGTATTATACATCAATACTGATCTGTTAAGCCTAACATCCTAATGGTCAGATGTAATTTCTTCATAAAAATATGTGAACACTTTGAGAGAAGATATGTTCCTAGAAGCAGCAGTCAGTACCTCTCAATCTTCATATGACACAAAGTAGTGAAACCGAGGTGGGTCAGATATTCTTAAATGTAACTTCTATGAATATTACCAATCCATGACTGAAATATTATTGGGGAGTTGCAAAGCTTGAGGAATGTTATTAATAATAAGTGAAGGAGAGTGCCAGAGGTAAAAACCATGAGCCCAGAAAAGAAATAGTTCTCTCCTATGTGGAAGTGCTTGGTGCTTGGAATGTAGACGCAAGGGAAAATGGGAGAGCTTTTGGCTAACGGACTCACGGCTTATAAAGTCTTTATCCATTTTTTCAGTAGTTCAGCTTCTTCTAACACAGCTCAGGTGTTAGATTGTATGAAGCCAAAGTGAATAAATGTGTATGCAAATTTCAACACATACTGTAAGGAATATGATGATAGCATGGAAAAAAAAAAAAAAAAGCCCTGCCAGACATTGAGTATGTATAGAAATAATTTAAGAAACTGAGGTTTGAAGAGATGGTGAGATATGTTGAAGGCTATGTGGATTCTTATAATTCAAATGTAACTTTTGAACACCTATTATGAGCCAGATACTGTAACAAAGGCCTTCACATGCATTTTCCTCATTTCCAGATCAGTTTGACTCTGAGAAGAGAATCTCAGTGTATTTGATTTAGCCACAGAAATACGACATTATCAAGACTGTTATTTTATGTCTTTAACTGTTGGAGGAAACTATTTTACATAAACAATACCTGTTGGATAATAGAGAATCTACTTTTGTTGTCTAGATAGCACTGTGACAGTTCTCCTTCACAACTCTAGCTTAGTAAGAAGTGATGTAGCACTTTAAAAAATCAAAGCTGTTAAATAAAAGAGGAAAGAGGGATACTGGTAAAGCAAGTAGCATTCTAGTCTATTGGATTCCATTTCTTTTTGTGAATTTGTGAAACTGTTATCGTTGGATTATTATTGCAGTTCTTGAATAGGGCTAAAGTAAACATTAGGGAAAACTCTACTTTTTCATCAATTCTAATGGGTTAAGAACTGATATAAGACTACTACGTCTCTTGGCCTGTAAACAACTCAATCATAGACATATTCCCAGAAGGGGAAATGGTGGTTGTCACAAAATTCTGTGTCACTTTGTCACCAACAGATTGAAGCAGAGAGGCTGGGATGAACCTATCAGATAATTTCCATCAGCGAAGAATGATCTGTGATCAACTTTCATCAAAGGCAAAAGAGTTAAATGCCAGCCCCAGTAGTTATAATGGTCTGTGTGCAAAGGTGAAAAGGAAAGTCAATCAGATGAACAAGGAGAATGCAGAAGACCTGAAAAGGACATCAGAAATTAGAGGTACTGTATAACCCTTTTGTGTCAGACTCGCCTTGCTTTCATTCCAATTCCTTTGAAGTCTGAACACACTTTCTCCCCTGGGTTCCATAAGAGTCTGTTTATCCTAAAAAAGCACACACCACCCTATCCCTTTTTGAATGGAATTTCTATTTTTTTTTTAACCCAAACAAACCTTGGCTAAAACAAGCTCATGCATTTGTAAAAATATCTTTCAATCTTGCGTTGTTACATTAACAGCAAATTATAAAGCATCTTTTATTATACAACTTCAGTAACAATTGGAAGATTCTTACTCTCTTCATTTTCATGTCTAAAAATAGATACCTGGGTTTAAGTGGACCGATGTAGTTCTTTAATATGAAATCTTTTTGTTAGTAAACTTCTATTTGATTGCTAAGGCTTTTTTTTTTTCCTAAACCTTCCTAATTTTCAACTAATCAACACAGATTTTTACTTTTGTAAAATGACTTTAGGAATATACTATTTGTTTTATATTTTCTCTGAACTTCAGGTTTGGAAGTCTGGTTTATTTTACTTACTATTAAGTGTAGTCTACCTAGAATTTGTGACTGTTTTGAGGACATTTTGCCCAATTCAGATAGTCAAGATTTCTATTAATTTTCCCAAGACATTTTCATATAATCTTTTAAATATTAAATACGATATATCTGGACTTATTTCTCCTACTATTTAAATAGATTGCTTCCTATTGTTTAACTTGTTCTCATGCCAAATATGTAGTTTTCATTTTTGAACCTTAGGCTGATATTTCCACGGAGCCTGTATAGGATTTGGCATATCTGAATTAATATTTAGATTTTCCTGCACAAGTCAATTATCTTTTCTGCTATGTTGAGAAGAGTTATGTCTTTGTGTATTTTAGAAAGTTTCTCTTGATATTTGAGATATGAATAGTGCACACTCAGTAAAGTTTTTATGAGCCGTTAAAAATGTCAGTGTAAGAGGATGTCAAAATCAGAATTTCATTCCAGGCACCAAAAAGTAATAATTGCCAAGTAAGTTGCTAAGT
Organism: Theropithecus gelada; assembly: GCF_003255815.1. NCBI lineage: Eukaryota > Metazoa > Chordata > Mammalia > Primates > Cercopithecidae > Theropithecus > Theropithecus gelada. The sequence goes on from NC_037670.1 coordinate 133,962,998, forward strand.
CAATATTATAAAGGAAATGAAAGCCATTTGGAGCCAAGACTTTCAGAACCTCTCAGGCAAGAGCATAACAAGTGTATCAGATTTGGATAAGTGAAAGGTTTTTTGAAGTGGTTTTGTTTGTGTTATTATTATTTTTTCTATATTCATGTGTATGTTTAAGAGTGTTGTTAATGTGCTTGGAATGAAGATTGAAATATTGAATAATATCTTACAGTGAGCACTTCTAATCTCTAAATTAACACCATGTTTTGTAACTTCGGGTAAACTCAGATCCATTTATTACCCTAGATTCACCAGGAAAGTCTTACGGCTTGCCACAGTTTTCTCCAGTGGGAGGATATACAAAATTTCCCATGTAATGCAGTTTAAAATGAAGTTGTGTTTGTTTATATGTATGAGGTGCAGTTTTTCAACATATTGGAAGCATCAATGTTCATTTAGACAAAATATGCTTTTGGAAAGTTACTTTTTATATTTCACATATCAGGTAATCATGACAGATCATTCAAAGTAAGACAAAATTAGAACTGTAACATTCAGATGATGACTCTTTCTGGAAACCACACCTCATAGGAATGTTTTATTTTGTGATTGATAAAACTGGTAAATATATTTTCTATGTGTGGATAATTTCTTGAAGTGACTTGTTTTTTAAAGCCTAAGTAGGTAGGTAGGTAGGTGATTGTGACGGAGTGTTTCAATGTGATACATTGGACCCTTGAACCAAATCAATACTGTTACTAAAATAGAAGTGGTAAGAAGGGACTTTAGATTGAGGTGAAGATTTTGGAAACAGTCAAAGAAATAAGATGAAAACAGTATTATAAATTCAGTTCTATTAATATATAAGGCTAAGACTTTTGAGTTAATCCTGATGATGGTAATTGTTGAAAATGGCATTTGTTTGCAGTGAGGACATTCATTTACTTGAGCGTTGAATAAGAATTAGTTGGCTGGGATTTTTTCTTAAACTACAGCAAATGGAAACAGAGTGGCCTTTTTATATGTTCCTAGGAAAACCAAGGGGGGGGGGGAACTTAATTATTTTTCTACATGCAAATGAGGAAAATAAATAGAACAATTCATATATTTCTAATACATATGAGAAGTCAATGAGAAAGAAAGGATGGGAAATAAAAGCAAACATGGAGAGGTTAAGAAGACAAGTCAGTGAGGAGAGATGTGTTAGTCATTATAGTTAAGCCCAGTTTGTCAATAGAATAAGAGACAGAAGGAGAGAACAGCTGCCTCCACTAGAAAAGAATATCCTAGTGCGAAGAGACAATTATCAAGACACTGTTTTCATTTCACTGAATATGTCATTCACTCGCAAAGCAAATGTCATTCACTCGTAAAGCCATTTTAACAGCTCACGGTTGATTTTTTTTATGGGTTGGAATGACTACAACTGAATTGTTGAAAGAAATAGATAGTAATAAAAATAGTGTGCATTTATTAAGTTTGCCATCATTAAAACCTCTCCTTGCGGTAGGATGCCATAATGGACAACCGGGATCTGAGAAGCTGTGGATAGAACCGCTTTAGTAATAAAATACAAGTGAGCAATTGGCATCTGCATAGCATTATATTGGAGAAATAGTATCACATAAATTCAGGACAATTAACGTTTTACATTTAACTTCTGGGTTTCCTAGCCTGATTACATGCTAGTCAATCCCAGAGTCCCTCCTTCTCCTCCTTCTTTCTGTTGATGATGCTTTTCAATCATTTCATTGCATGTCAGTAGGCTCATCAAAGAGTGGGAGGAGGATGACAGAGAGGCTATAATACTCAATCCAGTTAGTGTTTACAATTGTTAATAATACTGTTAAGAGCTTAGGCAGAAGAAGAGATTGAAATACTATCTAAAATTACATTGGGGGATTATTTGCGGCTTTTAATTATCCATGCAATTTTTGTCTCTCATTACCACATATAATTGAGGAGTAGCCATTCATGACAAGGCAATGATAAGACAAAAAATGTGTCTTTTGTAAACAATAGAAATAAATGTATTAGTTAAGACTCTAGCAGTTTTAGTTTGTAGAATTATCCGCTTCCTACTATGCCAGTGAATATTTAAATGTAAAGGAACCAAATTGTTTCTGATGAACTAGGTACATATATTTGTACATTATCTAACTGAATTTCTAAAGTAATTTTTTATTGATCTGCAATTGTCAGATTAATCTATTTTGTTATAAAAAGATCAAAACAACATAGTAGTCTTACGACCTGAAAATATCAACATTTCCCTATACAATACCATCTTCAATCCTGCTCCCTAGAGGTAACCAACCACTGTAAACAGTGTAGTAAGTAACTTGTAAAAAGAATAGTTTCCACGAATGTATAAACACAATAATCTTACCTATTGTTAACCTGTTTATTAAAGAGTCACAAGGCACTTAGTAATGAACATGATGTAGTTTCAGGTTTATTGTGTCTAAAACCACTATATTATCTCTCCTCCATGAAATACCTCTTTCCTGAAATTTCTGATTAATTTTACTTATTGAAATTTAATTCAGCAGCCTGGGCACAATGGCAAGACCCCATTTCTACAAATAATAATAACAATAATAATAATAACAATAATAATAATAAAAAGCTGTGCATGGTGGTGCATGCCTGTAGTTCTAGTTGCTTGGAAGCCTGAGGAGGGAGGATTGCTTAAGTCCAGGAAATCGAGGCTGCAATGAGCTGTGTCTGTGCCACTACACTCCAATCTGAGCGACAGAGGGAGAACCTGTCTCAAAAAAAAACAAAAAAAAACAAAAAATTCACTTTTTTTTTTTTTTCCGGGAAGGTAGGGGCCATGAGACTCCATGGAAAGCAGAAGATATAATGATCTGCTGTTTTACTCCCTCTCTCCAACCCTCTGGGCCTGAGCCCTCAGGGAATTGCATGGGAGAGGAAAAGTTGAGGCCAGAATTTTTTTATGAGAGGACTTTTTCAGTGGTGGGAGAAGTCCCCAGACTCAGATTGGTGTTTTCTCTTCCCATGAGGTTCTGTCTGCTAGTGGCCTCCACTGGTGTGTGGCTTCTGAGTTCACAATGTGTGTGATTTCTTGAGGTGGCTGTTAGCTTCACTCATAGTCCTAATTGTCATACAGCAATCCCTGAGGTAGAACAATCCCACTCTCTTGACATTGACTGGTGTCCACAGCTCTTGTACACAGCATGGCCTCCCTGGGGACATACGGTTCTTACCCATACTCTAGACTCCATGTTTTTTATGGCATCTACCTTCTTCTTCAAGAAGTGCAGAGATGAACATGGGAGGTCTACTGCTTTCATCTTCTCAAGGACAATATTCCATGGAAGTTTTCCAACTTGCTTGTGGCTACTCTCAAAAGCCTCTACATTCAGAAACATCACACAAGGTATTATCTCAATGCTCAAGAGTCATACTTGCCCCTAGGCTCCAGAAGCACAGTCCAGTTCTTGCACGTACTTTGTCACATTTCACTGTTTTGACCATAGCAGAAAAGACTCAAATAGTTGAGCAGGCAGGCAGAGAGAATCACTCCCATTATCTATCAGCCAGTTTCCTGGAGCTGTCAATTCATTTGCCTTTGGGAGAACTGGGGCTCAAGCCACCTTCCCTAATAAGAGGGAAGGAAGTGACCTCCCACTCCAACACCTTATCACTAACACCACCTTTCCCGTACAGCCATGGTTCATGCTGCCCCTCCTCTTCTCACTCTTCTTACACAGCAGGTGTGGAAGGGTGCAGGGGAAAGTATTAGAGTGGAAATGGAGTTTCAAAGTTCTTTCTATTGTTCCTTAGTAATCCTGGGGAAGGGATCTGTCCCTGCTTACCATTTGAAGCGCAATAGGAAATGAACCACTCGATACGACGTCACACGTTCACCACACACGCAAAGTGCAAGAGCATGTTACTATACTAACCATCTTGTGCAGCTTGATATTGTTTTCTTGACACGTTGTCAATATTTATTGCACTATAAAGATAGTACCACCACATTTTATTAGTAGAATAAACGTGAATATGTGCCACCTCCCAGCAAGGATATTTAATTGCTGGTGACAGATCCTCCAGATCTGTTCCTTCTGCCTCAGTGACTAGCAATGTTTGAAATAATGGCTACTCCATCAGGCAAGGTTTTGAAGTGAGGAGGCATGGAGACTTGAGTCATTAATAAGAAATAAAGCTTTGTGCTAAAGGTTGTTAAGTGTTGGGATGTTTACTACTATAGCATTGCCTTGCCTATCGAGATGCAGTAAAACCTGCACTGCAATGTATTTGGCCATTACAATCTGTGTGCACTATTTATTTCATTTCCAAATTTTTACTCTTGCACTGTTTCAATAAATATCACTGTACATGATTTTTGTACAAGCGAATTGCTGGGCCAAACACTTACGTTTTTTGGAAAGTGCTAAGTTTGTCTCTACAGACTCTATGTTCTCACCGACGATATTCAAGGGTGCTTACCATAGATATTGTGACTGTCTTTGCTAGGCAAAGAAGTCTTTCATTTTAATTTCTACTTCATGGATTATTAAGGAGACTTAGTGTTCACTGGACATTGGATTTCTCTTGTAAATTTTGTTTGTACCATTTTATTTTTTCCATTAGATTGTTTTCCTTTTCCTATTTAAAATTAAAGAAATTCTTTGAAAGTAAAGGTTTTGACCCTGGTTTTTGTATATTTTTAAAATCCTAGTGAAGAAACTGTCTCTACAGAAAAGAAAAATAGTCAGGCATGGTAGCATGTGCCTGTAATCCCAGCTACACAGGAAGTTGAGGCAGAAAGATCATTTGATCCCAGGATTTTGAGACTGCAATGAACTAAGATTGTGTCATTGCACTCCAGGATGCAATGGGTGACAGAGCAAGACCTTGTTTCTTAAAAACAAACAAACAAACAACAAAACAAAACAAAGAAAAAATTAATTCTTTCTACAACGTAGGTCAGTGGAAATTTTTTCCAGAATATTTTATCATATAAAACTTGAACATTTTTATATAGTTATATGTACCAATCTTTTTCTTGGGCATTTCATGTGAAGTTTCAGAAGGCAACTTGTGAAAGGTTTTTATATTTTTGTTCGTACATCAGAAGCTCAACACTGGCTGCACATAGGATCATCTGGGGAGTTTTAAAAGTACGGATATTCTGGTCCTATCTCTGGATATTCTGATTTAACTGGTTTAAGGGGACTCCAGCATCTGCATTTTTAAAAGCACTACCACCCGACTCTCCCCAGGTAACTCTCTGTACAGCTAAACTGAGAATCACAAGTCTAGATTATTTGAGGCATTTAAAATCTACCACATGGTTTTAAACACCACTAAAATCATCTTATATGACGTAATTTGAAAAAATCACTTCCCTGCAGTTCAACTGTATCTTCTAAAAATAGCCAAAGCTAAGCAATTTAATATCTTATTCAGAAACATACGTTTTCCATGCTTAGTACCTTCAAACCCCAATAAGTCAATTATAACAATAGAAAAACAGGACTCCCCTAAGCTTAGAAGAGCATAGAATAGGCCACTTCCATTTGATCATCTCAAAATGTTACTTTTTGGAAGAAGAAAAGCACACTTTACTGGCATTGACCAAATATAAATCCAGTATAAAGAACTTGAAGTAGAATCACCTCCTTTAATATTTTCAGGTAAAAGCAGTGAGGGTGCATTTTAATGCCAGGTAGATCCCTGGGTATCTATTTGTCCTGGATCATTGGTTTATAAAAATTCTGCATCATATTTCATGGGTAAAAAGGGTTTCACTGGAAATATGTGTGTAAGCCAGTGGTCAAGAAGAGAATAGAAGACACAGGTCCCCCAGATCTTCCCATAATATCTCAGAGAGGCATGCTGTAATACCATGAGGGCACTGCTGGATCTGCAGTGTGGGTTTCTGTTCCAGGAACAAAATCCCTGTTTTGTAGAGTGAAAATGTGGGAGAGGTCTTGTCAGTGAAGCAGCAAACAGATTGTTTGATGTCAGCCAGACAGAATTTGGGGTAGCAGTTTAAAGGTGTTCTGTGCAAAGACCAGCTGCTCAACTTATTTTTACCAGGCGATGTTTCAGTCTTCCTGAAGCAGAAGAATTCTCCAGGGCTTTGGGAAGCTGATGAGAAGTACATCCCTGACTGCTGGGACTGCTCAGATCTCAGCTGGGTTTTGGTGCAGGCAACCCAGAGTGATTGACAGGGTTATTTACAGATATTGACACTCCTTTTACATTTTACTCATATATATTACATTTATATACATACACATAAATATATATATGTGTATATATACACACACACACATAGGCAGAATTAGAAACAGATATGAACATAAACAGGATCATGCAAAGCAGAAATATTGAATACTAAGTGTTAATTGATTCATTAGGTCATAAGATTTTTAAATATCATAATGGCATTGTTGCTATTGTTAGAAAGAAAACTCATGCAGAAATGCAAATGTCTAAACTGTAAAAGGTAGTATATTATTCAAATAAATTAATTAAAATAAATTTATCTTATAACTTTAAACATGAACTTATAATTTCTACCAAGGTGAATAATGAAGTTATTTTGCTAAACTTAAAATTGAAAAACAAAATTTTGGTTGATTGTAGCAGTCATATCAATCTAAGCAACCTTTGTCCATAGGTATTTGAGTTGTATAAAGTCAAATTAATACTAATTCATACAGTTAAAGAGGTGAAAATAGGTAAAGCTTTTCAATGGCTTATATAGTAATCTGAAGAAAACTTCTTTTATTAGAAGGCTGTAGAAAAAGATGCTATACTTGGGGATCAGAATAAATAAGTTTAATAAGTAGCATAAATTATCACAATGCATTTCTAAAACTGGTTAAAATCTAATATAAAACAGAACTGTATGTACACATTACTTATTCTGTAATTAAAAATAATTTAAAATCAAATATACCAAGCACTACTCTTAATGCACAGTAGTTTATTATTACAATACATGATGTTATTTTTTATTTGTAATAAATCAAAATGGTTATTAAGAGATTCATTTCCACAAACTGACATTTTAATAATGCTTATTGGGAGACCAGAACGAGATGGCCAACAACACAGGGCCAGGAAGTGCTGCTCCCACAGAAAGAGACCAAAATTTCAAGTAAACCAACATAACTTGAATAGCTCTTCAGAGAGAAAACACCGAGGGTGAATGGAGATGCAACACAGGCTAAAAAGGAAGGAAGCTGGGAGCCCGGTGTGGCTACCCTAATACTGAGGCTAGTTCCTGGTTCCAAATGGCTCTTGGGGAATGAATGAGTGAAGAGACTGTGGGACTGCCCACTCTTGCCATGGACCCCTGGGATCCTAGCAATAGGGGACCCCATATCTCTCATGGACATTTGCATGTTAGGGAGATCTGCCACGTATGGAGTAGGCAGAGATGGGCTTCAGCCAGTGTTGAGCCAGAGGCCTTTGTGCACTGGGCAGTTCCAGTGGAGTCTGGCCATTGGAACTGGGCCAGGAGAAAGCTGGGCCAGGAGAAAGCTGAACTGGTTTCCCCACAAGACTGGGGCATGTTTGTTCTACAGGTCCTCCTGTCCATCAGCCCCTCCCTCAGGTCCCCTGCCTGACTCCCCACAGAAGCATGAGCACAGCACAGTCTCTACTGCCCAGCTTGGGTGTTTTGATCCACTTGAGTATATTTCTAGCAGCCTGGGAGAACTTCAGATCTCTCAGCACACCAGGAACCCAAGAGTCTAGAGGACAGAGTCAACAGTTGGTCCCCGTGCCCCAGGACTTCAGCACACAGCTTTGGAGTGCCAAGCCATGATCAATGGCCAGCACTCAAGCTGGGGTTGAGCCCATATCTCAGAGCACTGAGAGGGGTGACATGTTTGGTCTGTAGGCTAGCACAGGAGATGTGTGTGCCTCCCTTCACGGGACCAGATTGAAAAGGGTGTAGCCTATCTCCCTGTCTACGTAATAATCAACTAACAACACAATGACACTATCAAAATCTCACATATCAATACTAATCTTGAATGTAAATGGGCCAAACGCCCCATTAAAAAGACACAGAATGGCAAGCTGAATAAAAAAAGACAAGATCCAACTGTCTGCTCTCTTCAAGAGACCCATCTCACATGTAGCAACACCTACAGACTCAAGGTAAAGGGAGGAAGAAGGATCTACCATTCAAATGGGAAACAACAAACAGAGAAGTTGCTACTCCCATATCAGATAAAATAGACTTTAAACCAATAAAAAGTGAGAAGGACAAAGAAGATATTACATAATGATTCAGGGTACAATCCAATAAAAAGACCTATTATAAATATATATGCACCCAACATTGGTACAACCAGATTCATAAAACAAGTTCTTCTTAATCTATTAAAGGACTTAGAGAGCCACACAATAATTGTGGGAAAAAGTCAACACCCCACTCACAGCATTAGACAGATCATCAAGGCAGAAAACTAAGAAAGAAACTCTGGACTTAAACTAAACACCTGACCAATTTGACCTAACAGACATCTAAAGAACATTCCACTCAACAACACAGAATGTACGTTCTTCTAATCTGCACCCTGATTATATTCTAAAATTGACCACGTTTGTTCATAAAGCAAGTCTCAATAAATTAAAAAAAATCAAAGTCATACCAAGCACATTCTGAGACGACAGTGCAATAAAAACAGAAATCGATATCAAGAAGATCTCTCAAAACTACACAAAAACGTGGAAATTAAACAACTTGCTCCTGAATAACTCCTGGGTGAACATCAAAATTAAGGGAGAGATCAAATTATTATTTGAAATTAGCAAAAATAGAAACACAACTTGCCAAAATCTCTGAGCTGCAGCTAAAGCAGTGTTAAAAGAAAAGTTTATAGCCCTAAATGCCTTCATCAATAAATTAGAAAAGTCTCAAATTAACAATCTAACCTTACATCAAAAGGAACTAGAAGAACAAGAAAAGACCAACTCCAAAGCTAGCAGAAGAAAAGAAATAACTAAACTTAGAAAAGAAATGAATGAAATTGAGATGCAAAAATCCGTGCAAAAGATCAATGAAATCAGGAATGTGTTATCTGAAAGAAAAACAAGATTGATAAACTACTAATTTGATTAAAAAAAAAAACAGAGATCCACATAAGAACAATCAGAAATGACAAAGTTGATATTACAACTGATTTCACAGAAATACAAAGGTCCTCTGAGACTACAATGAACAATTTGATGAACACAGATAAGAAAATCTAGAGAAAAATGGAAAAATTTCTGGAAACACACAATGCCACAAGATTGAATCAGGAAAAGATTGAAACCCTGAATAGACCAATATTGAGTTTTGAAATTGAATCAATAATAAAAAACTGACCAATCAGAAAAAAAAATCCCTGGACCATAGGGATTCACAACCAAATTCTTCCAGACATGCAAAGAACTGATACCAATCCTACTGAAACTGTTCCAAAATATTGAGTAGAAGGGGTTCCTCTGTAACTCATTCTATGAAGCCAACATCAGCCTAATATCAAAATCTGGCAGAGACACAATGAAAAAAGAAAACTTCAGGCCAATATTCCTGATGGACATAGATCTAAAAATCTTTACAAAATACTAGCAAACCAAATCCAGTGGCACATCAAAAAGTTAATTCACCATGATTAAGTAGGCTTCGTTTAAGGGATGCAAAGTTAGTTCAACATATGAAAATTATAAATATGATTCATCATATACACAGAATTAAAAATAAAAACCATATGATCATCTCAAAAGACTCAAGCTTTTGATGAAGTCCAACATTTCTTCATGATAAAAACCCTCAACAGAGTCAGCACTGAAGGATTATACTTCAAAATAATAAGAGCCATCTATGATAAATGCACAGCTAACATAAAACTGAATGAACAAAAGCTGGAACTATTCCCTATGAGAACTGGAACAATACAAGGATGCCCACTCTCACCACCCCTTATTCAATATAGTACTGGAGGTCCTAGCCAGAGTAACCAGGCAAGAGAAAGAAAGAAAAGGCATCCACATAAGAAAAGAATAAGTCAAATTATCTTTTTTACTGATGATATGACTTTATACCTAGAAAACCCTAAATTCTGACAAAAAGCTCCTACAACTGATAAACATCTTTAGTAAAGTTTCAGGACGCAAAATTAATGTACAAAAATCAGTGACATCTTTATACCAGATGACATCCCTGCTGAGAGTCCAATGAAGAACACAATTCTCTTTACAATAGTCATAAAGAAAATGAAATACCTAAGAATACAGCCAACCAAGGAGGAAAAATATCTCTACAAGGAAAACTACTAAAAGAAATCAGAGATGACATAAATAAAGAGAAAAGCATTCCATGCTCATGGGTTGAAAGAATGAATATGATTAAAATGGTCATACTGCCCAAAGCAATCTATGATTTCAATTCTATTCCTATCAAACTAACAATGTTTTTTTTTTGTGTTTGTTTGTTTGTTTGTTTTTTTACAGAATTAGTCAAAACTATTCTAAAATTTGTATGAGACCAAAAAGAATCTGAATAGCAAAAGTAATCCTAAGCAAAAAGAACAAAGCCAGAGGCATTACACTACCCAACTTTAAAATATGCTATCAGGCTACAGTAATAAAAACAGCATGGTACTGTTACAAATGTAGACAGATAGACTAATGGAACAGAATAAAAATCTCAAAAATTAACCTGTACACCTACAACCATCTGATCTTCAACAAAGTTGAGAAAAACAAGCAATGGAGAAAGGACTATCTATTTAATAGATGGTGCTAGGATAATTGGCTAGCCACATGTAGAAGAAAAAATCTAGACTGCTACCTTTCACCATATACAAAAATTAACTCAAGATCCGTTAGCAATTTAAATGTAAGAGCTTGAATTATAAAAACCTAGAAGAAAACCTAGCTAATACCTTTCTAAATGTTGGCATTAGAAAAGAATATTTGGCTAAGTCCCCAAAAGCAACTGCAACAAAACCAAAATTTGACTAGTGAGATATAGTTAAACAAAGAACTTCTGCATAACAAAGTAAACTATCAACAGAGTAAACAGATAATCTACAGAATGGGAGAAAATATTTGCCAAGTACATATCTGACAAAGTCTCATATCCAGAATCTATAATTAAGGAAATCAGAAAACGATTTTTTTTCTTTTCGAAACCTAGTCTCACTCTGCTGCCCAGGCTGGAGTGCAATGGAGTGATCTAGGCTCACTGCATCATCCGCCTCCTGGGTTAAAGCGATTTTCTCACCTCTGCCTCCCAAGTAGCTGGGATTACAGGCATGTGCCCCCACGCCATGCTAATTTTTGTATTTTAGTAGGGGCGGGGTTTCACCATGCTGGCCAGGCTAGCCTCGAACTCCTGACCTCAAGTGATCTGCCCTTCTCGGTTTCCTAAAGTGCTAGGATTATAGGTGTGAGCCACCATGCCCGGCCAAATAATAAAAAATAAAAATTTGTAATGAAATTATTACCTCACTAAAAACTGGGCAAAGGACATGAATAGACCCTTCTCAAAAGAAGACATATGGATGACTAACAAACACATGAAAAAATGCTCAGCTTCCTTCACTAATCATCAGAGAAATGCAAATGAAAACCACAGTAAGATACCATGTCACACCAGTCAGGATGGCTATTATTAAAAAGTCAAAAAAATAACAGATGCTGGCAAGGTTACAGAGAAAAGGGAACACTTATACACTATTTGTGGAAATGTAAATTAGTTCAGCCAATTTAGAGTGTGGAGATTTCTCAAAGAACTTAAAACAGAGCTATCATATAACCCAGTAATGCCATTTACTGGTATGCATCCAAAGGAAAAGAAATCATACTACCAAAAAGACATATGCACTCACATATTCATCACTGTTCTACTTACAAGAGCAAAGACATGGAATCAACCTACGTGCCCATCATTTTTGGATTGGATAAATAAGCCGTGGTACATAAACTGCACAGAATACTACGCAGCTATAAAAGAAATAAAAAATCACATCGTTTGCTGCAACACAGATGCAGCTGGAGGCCATAATCCTAAGTAAGTTAACACAGAAACAAAACCCAAATACTGCATGTTTTCAGCTATAAGTGGAAGCTAAACATTGAGCAACCACGAAGATAAACATCGGAACAATAGATATTATGGACTACTAGTGTGGGAAGAAACAAGTGGGATATGGATTGAAAAACTACTTATTACATATTGTGCTCACTACCTGGATTATGGAATCTCTATCCTGAACCTCTGCATCATGCAATATATTCATGTAACAAACCTGTACACACACTGGTTGTATAAATGGTACATTGGTAATGCCAATTCCTTAGAATGTTTTATAGAATATTGTAGAAGCTTAACTTGCTTTTAGAAGTATAATCCTTAAATTTTTGTAAAATTATTGACTTAATGACTAGAAATTATTTGGGACAATTATAGGAATAATTTTTATTCAGGAAATTATTTCACTGAGCTGTTGACAAGAATTTTGGAAAGGGAAAATTATTTTTGAGTTAACTTACAAAAAATACATTCTGCAAAAAACAATATTCTAGAAGCTTTGACACATAGATTGTTTATTTTGCCATTCATTTAAAATTTAATCCTTAAACTAAAATTATTTTTCACAGTTAATTACAAGGTTATGTACAGAGTTATTCTGAATTGTATATATTAAATGTTACTATTCTAGGCATCTTGGAAGTAGTAAAAGTGCACTTAGATGAAACACTTGATTAATAGCAGTAGGAGTTTAAAAATATGAACTATAGGACATTTTTTAATCAATACAATGATTTGAAATAGACCAGCATATTCCCTTGAAGACAAGCATACTCCAGCATGCTTTATTATCTTTTACAAGTTAATTTTGCATCTCTATCAGAAATTTTTTAATAAACACAATGTGGATAATATACATACGATGTTTTAAGTTGTTTTGATGTGAGAATAAAATTATGAATGTAAAAACTTAAAGATTGTGCCTGGACTTCGTAAATATTGTCAGCAGAGTCCAGATCAGAGTCACTAAAACCCCAGGAAAGAATGAAGAAATCATGAATATTCAAACTTGCACATCCCTCAGATATCTGCAAATGAAATGGTGGAAAGAACTTATGGAAAAGCAGTGGTCCTCACCATCAAGTCCCTGTGTTTCCGCCACTCTCTTAAGACTCTTCAAATATTAGGATCTTCATGACCCTGACCTCTGACCTTTATGGCAAATTCTTCCCTTTGCTTTATATGCTTAGGCATGAATACAAATATCTACCTCCTTTTCCCCCTTAGCTTAGTAAAAATAGGGAGAAATTTTCAAAAAACTTTAAAAAGACTTTACTGAGAAAATAAAGAAAAGAGAGCTAACAAAAAGACTACACACCAAAAAAAAAAACTCCAATGCTTTTTAAATTCTAATGAAAGAAGGGTTAGCAATATCCACAAGTCTGAGTTTCATTCATTCCCCTTATAAAGCCTGTCTCATGGTCATTGCTAAGAACATTTTCTTTTCATATGTGTGAATAGTTTTTTCTGCTCATTTTATTTTCATGTTACATATTCTCTTGGAGAGCGCCAATATATATGAGTTAGACTGATAGCAATTTTTAAGATGCTATGGGCAGTCACATGTTCCTTGCTATCTACATTCAGAGAATTTCTATTAACTATCTTAGACAGAAATCCAACAATAGGACTTTTCACAAATTAGTGTGCAAATTATTGCATAAATAATGTGTTAGTAATCGTGTGTAAAAGTGCCAACAGTGCATTGTTTGTTATTATAGAATGAACAATATTTTATACTCTAAATGTGTACATTTACTACTATAGTCTTACCCATTCTACTGATTACAATTTGTATTTCTAAATCTGTATCAAAATCTGAAAATGTTATTTCTTACCTGGGCCTTAATAAAAACATTTATTATTTACATTGAAAATATTTTACTATAATGAAACATCCTATTACCCAAGGTCAGCAAAATAATGGAAACAGAATTACTGTATTGTTATTTAAAGGGCATATAAAACAATCCAATAATAAAAAATAAAAATATTTTTATATGCTATTCCAGATAAAATTTCCTCTCAGAAAACATAATTTCAAGGCACAGTTAAAGATATAAAATTGATAATTCCAGAAAACATAGTGAAGCTTATGAATCAGAAAAAATAAATACAATTTTCAAGTGTTACCTCAAGGAATAGTTAATGGAATGAATACATAGTATAATTTAATGTGCTTCATAATGTGGGAGAACTTTTTAAATGGTCTTTATATGAAACGATGATAGTAATCTGAACGAGATAAAGAAGTGCTTTATCATGAAAGCAAAATATTTCATTTATTATATTTGTATGAAATACAAATATTCTGAAAACATTATCAAAGAAAAATGCAAATACTTAGAAAATCTGCCACACCTGAGCTTTTATGGATTTACAAACTATGTCATTCGCCTCACACCTCAATTTTCCTTTTAAATCTCTTTTAAGAGATAAGACCAAGGTTCCCCTTTGCCTACACAAAACACTTTTCACTCCTTCCTCAAAATTCCTTTGCAACACAGTGTATTAGAAATGGATACACGGCCAGGCGCTGTGACTCACGCCTGTAATCTCTGCACTTTGGGAGGCTGAGGCAGGTGGATCACGAGGTCAAGAAATCGAGACCATCCTGGCCAACATGGTGAAACCCCGTCTCTACTAAAAAAAATACAAAAATTAGCCTGGCGTGGTGGCACACGCCTGTAGTCCCAGCTACTAGGGAGACTGAGGCGAGAGAATCGCTTGAACCCGGGAGGCGGAGGTTGCAGTGAGTCGAGATCGCGCCACTGCACTCCAACCTGGAGACAGAGGGAGACTTCGTCTCAAAAAAACCCCAAAAAAACAAAAAACAAAAACAATACAAAACAAAAGGATAACAGCTTCAAAAGACTCTTTTCCTAGTAATCTCTGCTTATTTTACTTCCAATGCCTCAGACACCTCCGTTTTTCCTTAGGATGAGAATGTAAAGTGGTTACTCTGAATCTGTTTTATTTTTCATGTGTAAAGTTTGAGACAAAGCAAATCTTGCAGCTTGTGTTGTAATTAGTGTAAGAAAGTAATACACGCAGCAGGATGTTGGTTGTTATCATGCTAAAATCATTCCTATGGGATATTTTGAGGGAAAGGCACAGATGTTACAGAGAAGAAAATGCAACAATAAAAATGTAGTTTTGCTATACATCTTTATCGGAGAGGAAGATGAAGGGTGCTCCCTCAGTCACTGAAATGATACTGCTACAAACATAGACGGACAAGCCGCCTTGTTCAAGAGTACCATACTGAAAAACTTTTAATTATTTAGTCAGTACAATATTGTTCACATAGTGGTTTTTGAAAATGGCTCAAATTATCTTTCTAAAATGTTTTAAAGTAGCAATAGATGTTTTAATTTTAATTTGACAATCAATATGAATTTATATATGATGTATTAATTTTTGACATTATTCTTACAATATTAATGGTTTTAATTAACTCTAATAGGAAATACTAAGATAAATCTAATAAACTATGTACCTTTCTAAAAATAAATATTACTATTTCATAAATTAGTTTATTCTTATTATTTGGAAATGCCAACACTACCTACAGCACCCATCATACAATCAGCATTTTTTTAAAAAACAATCTGTCTCTTTTCTTCAACTATTATTTAAAGCTTGTAAGAGCACTAAACAAATGATTCAGTGTTATACTGTAGTTCAGGATGCTGATTAAAAATAGTACATCCCCTTTTAAACACTTTAATAAATATAAATTCTGAAATGCAGCTAAATTGATGGCTGTTCTGCTCATGTTGGATCCTCTGGTTTTATAATTTAATGATGTGGATTTACAAACTATGTCATTTGCATCACACCTCAATTCTTCATTTAAATCCTTTTAAGAGCTAAGACCCAGGTTCCCCTTTGCCTACTCACAACACTTTTCATTCCTTCCTCAAAATTACTTTGCAACGCAGTATATTAGAAATGGATAACAGCTTCAAAAGACTCTTTACCTGTCATTCTCTACTTATTTTACTTCCATGGCCTCAAGACTCCACCATTTTTCCTTAGGATGAGAATGTAAAGTGGTTACTCTGAATCTGTTTTATTTTTCATGTGTAAAGTTTGAGACAAAACAAATCTATAACCAGTGAGACCTCTGGTCCTCACCATCTCATTAATTTACTTATTTGTTCAGTCGGGATATACAGTATAGTGGTTTCAGAATTGTCAACTTTTACCTCTTTGGGAAACAAAGTTATCAACTAAAGTACAGTACTTATCCGTGGTTGTTTTATTCTTGAAAACCCAATTTATTTCCAAAACCACTTAGGTCAGGACCTTTCTCCCCTCATTGAGGTTGTTACATACATATGTAATATAGATAGTAAGATAGATAGATAGATAGATAGATAGATAGATAGATAGATAGATAGATGGATGGATGATAGATAGACATTAAGTTGGTGCAAAAGTAATTGCAGTTTTTGCCATTAATTTTAATAGAGCTGTATATATATTTGTCACATTTCATTTTGGGAACCTCCAATCTCCATAGTGGTTCTTTTTTAAAACTTACTATTTAATACATTAAGTTTCATTCTTTGTGCTGTAAAGGTCTGTGGATTTTCAAGATGTACAGTGTCAGGTATCCACTATAATAGTATTATTCAGACAAGATTTACCACCTTAAAATATCTTCTGTACTTTCACATATTCAACCCTCCCCTTTGAACCCATAGTATTAACTGGCTTCTTTACCACCTATATATTTTTGCCTTTTCCAGAATGTCATATAAATGGAATCACACAGTAGTCCTCTGTGACTGGCGTCGTGCATTTGATATTATGTATTTATAATTCTTTTATGTATTTGCAACACTGGTAATTCATTCCTTTTCATCCTGAATAGTATTCAATTGTGTGGATGTCTCAGAGTTTGCTGTTATCTCAGAGTTCACCTGTTGATGGATTTCTTAACTGTTTCAAGATTTTGGTGATTATTAATAAAGTTGCCATAAACATTCAAATGCAAGTTTATGTGTGGATATACATTTTCAAATCAGTTGGGTAAACACCTAGGAGCAGGATTGGTAGAACAAATGGTATGGTGCTGGTTAATTTTGTAATAAACTCTTCCCCTGCCAGAGTCATGATGGGATCTTTCTTGGTAGAAACTCTTGGATTTCTGGAGGTAAAACCCATGTAAGTGTAAGAGTTCCACCTCTGAGAATGTTTTACTCTCATGCTGATCCATGATCAGCCTCCAGCAATTTGTTAAAACTTGCCATTTAAATTTTCCTACCAGTTTGCAACTCCAGCAACTTCTGCTCCAGGGAAGTCACTGATGACTCCATCTCTCTAAATGTTCCTGTCTTTCCAGATTTCTGGGTGGTTGTTTGCCTGGATCAAAGAAAAGTAAATAATGTTCAGTTTGTCCAGTTTTTTTTTTCTTGATGTATGCACAAAATGACAGCTTGCAAATTCTTTACAAGTTAGAAGAAATACCAGAATGTATTTTTTATGGAACTTTTTTTTTACAATTTTTCTTCTTACTGTGTTTTCTTGCCATTTTCAAAATTTCAACTCATCAGATATAGCAGATTACGGTTTCATTCTCCTTTTTTTTTTTTTTTTTGTGGTTTAATTCCATTTTTGTTATACTTCCTGGGAGAGTCCTCAAATTTATCTCCAAAATGATACTAAATGTATTTTTAAAAAAGAGATGAATTTTTAATCTTCATAAACCTTCTTGTATTCTAATTTTCTTCTTTATTATATCCTCTTTTGATTATGGTTGCACAATTTATTTTTATAACTCCCTACAATATAAATTGTAGTTTATAGAATCTGTCTTTTGCTCTCTGTACTACATCTGTTCTCTCCTGCACTGAATTCTGATTTTATTTGCATTTGTCTCATCTTATTTCATGTCTAATTTTCTTTGATATCTATTCAAAATTTTAAGTAAAGCTTTAAAAATGTGATTGATTCCTCCATTTGTGTGAGTGGTGCTTCAGTTTGATCAGTTTGAAGGAAATCTCGATCTGCCTGTATGTGAAGCATATGGGGTTAACTTACCTGGGGTGGAGATAATATTCAAGATGAAAGATGTTCAGACAGGAATGTTAGGGCCAGCCTTTCTGGAAGGAAACAGGAGACTGCTGAAAAGTTCTTCATTTAGAAAATAGGCTTTCATTGAATCTCCTTTCTTAAGTTGTATGCCTCACTCTGCTATCTTCCTTGGTGGTCTTAAATTCAGAGTTTTCTTGTTTGGTTATTCCGGAAACCAAACTCTTTTTCATTTCAGCCATTCAAAATTTGATTAAAATTTGTTTTTCTGTCTTTTCCTTGGGGTAAATCCTTTTTTTTCCTTCTATAACTAAATTTTAGCATTTACTAGAAAGAAGATAAACACATGTTGTTAATGTGTTTACCACACTCAATATTTTTGACTTTTATTGATAAATATTTATGGATAATGTCTTATATTGTTTTTGTACATGGATGTAATAATTTCTGCACTGGGCAAGTTATTAATAATAGCTTGGTAAATAATGTGATTCTTGAAAAATAAAATCAGAAATTAAAAAGTTTCAGTTCCGGCCGGGTGCGGTGGCTCAAGCCTGTAATCCCAGCACTTTGGGAGGCCGAGACGGGCGGATCACGAGGTCAGGAGATCGAGACCATCCTGGCTAACACGGTGAAACCCCGTCTCTATTAAGAAATACAAAAAAAAAAAAACTAGCTGGGCGAGGTGGCGGGCGCCTGTAGTCCCAGCTACTCGGGAGGCTGAGGCCGGAGAATGGCGTGAACCCGGGAGGCGGAGCTTGCAGTGAGCTGAGATCCGGCCACTGCACTCCAGCCTGGGCGACAGAGCGAGACTCCGTCTCCAAAAAAAAAAAAAGAGAAAAAAAAGTTTCAGTTCCTATAGGATATAAAATTTAAGTATACATATTATAAGTAACTGCATTTGACTGGTATTACATATATAAGTAACTGCAATTGACTGGTATTATATATATTACAGACACACACACACAGACACACATATGTAAAGTTATTTATTTTTTAATCCATTTTTTCCCATAGTTTTAGGTTTACCACTTCTAAAGAAGTATGAAGTTGTATTCTCAATTCATTCAGATAGTCTTTCGATTTTAATAGAAAAATATAAGCCATTTATCGATTGTCATAAATATTATTTTGGTTGTCTACCTCTACTTTACGTTTTGTATTTTTACTCTTTTAATTAACATGAAGTATATATTATAGATTCTTGAAATAGTTTAAAGGCATAAATAACATCTATTTATTTATTGTTACTATTAATTGCCTTTAAGTTAAAAAATACATTTTTTATCAGGAATAAAAAAGTGCTTATTTCATATTTCACAGGTAAGATAATGTAAAGATTATAAATTTACATGCTTCTGCTTCATTTTTCCCACACCATTTTTTTTTTATTTTACATGTGTACTTGGAAATTTTAGACCCAGATTAGAAACATCATCTTTAATGTTACATACTTTGATTTTATAAATTATTTTGATGTTTGTATTTTTAATATTTACAACAATTTCTGGACATTTTTAAAGCGTTTTGAACGTTAGATATGTCTTTTTAAAATTCTCTAACATTCAATTTTTTATAAGTTAAGTTTGTTAATCTGTATGTAATCATTGTACATATTTTGGGAGTACATGTGATATTTTGATACATGCATTGACATCATATTTCTTGAGTTACTCATTTTGCTTTATGCATTGGTCAGATAAATTATTGCTTAGTTTCTTACATCTTCGGAAAGGGCAAGTTTGTGATATACTTCTGTTTATAAATCTTAGGATATCTGAATATTTTTTCATAACTGAATTACCACCTAGTTAAATCCATTGCTATTTTTCCCAAAGCTTTATAGATACTAGATGCCCCTTCAATATTTATTATCATGGAGGAATCTGAGGCTAGTTTGATGTCCATCTTGTCTGCATACCAAGAAAAATTATCTTTGGTCTTTTCTGTCTATACCAAGAATAATACTGAGTATTGAGTTTTATACCAATGATTACGGTGCCTGCTTTATTGCTTCTGTGAATTATTGCTTCTGGGCAAATATAACTTTGTGATTTTAATTTTAATTTTATAATAACCTATTCTTATCAGTCAACTGTTAAAAATCATCTCAGTTCATTATAACTTCATAACATTTTGACTCTCTTGTCATTCATTTTTTAAAATTTCCTAAGAAGACAAGGTAAATTAATTTATAAAATTTAACTTTCTTTTCAACAGTAAATCTTTATCAAAAATATATTTTGTCTGTGCACCTTTAAAGGACTATCATAGTCAATGACATTGTAATCTATTTAATGGGACCATGTAAGAGTTGCTTATGAACTGCTCACTGAATAAGCAGCAATCTAAACAGTCTTTGGTGATTATTTACCCCACGTTCTCACTAACCAACGATAAAGCTGCTGTTCATATCCTCCTTTCAGAACTAGGTTTCAGTGTTTAATGACACAAAAATTTCTTTTAAAAGTTACAATGTCAAGCATTTATCTAATGTGCCTTTACTAAACTGAGAACAACTGGATTGCTTTCTCTGTCTAATAATCTGATATATTATGGAATATTTTTCTTCAGATGTACCTGATATCACTTTTAATCGGCCTCCAGATGCCTATAAATTCTATAATAGCCAGAGAAAGAGCAAAATGATCAACTCTTTCACCATCACAAATGGCAGTAGCAAGTATTGTGTTTTATAATTTTAATAAGTATACTTATCAAAATAATTCAGAACTTTATAATTTTCAACGATAATATTTATGAAAATGTTTAAGTACTTGGTTTATAGGTTGAAACATTTCCAAAGTCTGTAAATTTTAGCATAGCAGGAAGATGAAATAAATATAAAATTGTTAAAATTAACTGCTTCCAAGACTTTCCCCTATTTTCAAGTATCTAGTTTATATCCAGTTATTCAATGTACCAATAGCTATCAAATTCTAACCAAAGTCACATTACAATTTTGAGAATTATAAAGTTCCAAATAACTATGAAATAGAGAAATCTTAATGATGGAATTAAAATGAAAGTAAATTGCCCTGATCACCTCTGGCAGAGCTCTTCATGCATTTCTGACATATGTTTTCCTTCCCTTAAATAATGAATATTCTAGGTCTCTAAAGTAGCACTGCTCACTAAGAGTGGGTGAAAATTCCATTTGTTTTCTAATTGGCCTCTGTGTTTTGCAATAGAATTTAATTTGCTCTTTTATTAATGGGAATTCCTTTTGATGTCTAACAGATTGCTGCTTAATATTTCTAATTTCTCCATACAATTTTATATTTTATCTATTTTTCTATTGGTAATTTGATGAGAAGTTGGGGGATGTCATATTGGTTAATGCTGACTAGCTACCACCTTAACTCTAAAGTTTGAAGAAAACTTTAAATAGTAATACATGGTTCTAAACACATTGAAGTTTACAATTAATTTGGATATACAAAATAGCAATAATACTCTTGCCAGATGGCCCATAAATTATTACAGTAAGGCAATGACTATACAAGTGAGATTTGTTTTCCTGAATGTACCTTTGCTCTTCTTCATTTAATACGTTCATTTCATTAAGACTAGAACTTTTAGTTTTCCTGAAAATTTTCTAGACATAAAGATTTTAGCTGCTCTAAATATGAAGGTGGAGGAATGATTCTTACTGCTTGTTTTGCTTCAAAGAAACTGCCAGTTCTGTGACAACTAACACACATTCAGCCTCTCTGTTTGATACCCATTTATATACTTGCTCCTTAACCTGAACATGCATTCACTTGCCCTGCAGAAATGCCTGAATGTTCATAAATTGCCTTACTTTTTATCTCCATCTCTCTGTATAACAGAGAAATCTGGATGAGTTGGAAAGACCAGGATACAAAAGGAATTATGAGGATTTGGTTTTCTAATAGCCAGAAGCATATAGGCCACAAATGGTAAAATGGCATGGGTACAGGAGTGATGAGGTAATAATCAGGGCAAACAAAGCTCTAGCATACTAGATCTGTGGGGTTAGTTCTAAGAATCAGCAGAGGCAAGTTGTCCCCTTTAGTCTTTCACTTAATTATTTATTTTTTCAATCCATCGAGAGATGAATTCTGAGCATTACACTGAACATCCTTAATCTGGAGTCCCTGGGCCTTCTGCTCGCTTGGGTTGTCTGCTACTTTTGCACCTAGAACGAGTCAAGCGTACATCAAGATGAGGTGTTCTGGCTCCTGGTAAATTATTTATAGCTCTCAGAGTTCCTGGGTACCCTTGTGGAGATCCCTCTGGAGAACACAGTGGAAGTGTAGTTTAGGGGAGATGCATGGTGAAATCAGGATTGTTTCTTCCAGTGCTTACTAATAATTTGTCAGAATTATTGGATAGACAATAATGGAGAAATTTCTCCAAATGATCATGTCAAAAACTTAATGAAGCTGTTTTCAGATGAATGGCAAATAACAAAATGTGCCCAAGACTCATAGCATCGGAATGCTGTTCTCTATTTGTAAAATCCCATATCTTTGTAGTTGAAACACATTTCTTCTTTTCTAACCTTTAAAACAGACTCTTGATCAAGGGAATAGATCTTTATTTTGTGAATAATCAGTTGACAACATGGTAGTTTGGAGAGATTATCACTTTTTGCCAAAGTCTACACCATCTGTTCCACACTCTAATTACCAATAAAAGAAAGGACCTAATTCACAATTGCATAATAAAAAAGTTAAATGTGATTTAAATGTATTTGTTTGTTTTTTATTTAAAGAAGTTTCAATGATGCATCTGTTACTCATTTTTCAATATTTTGACACAGATCATAAGAAAATACTGGAATAAGGAGATAGCAAACAAATATGCAAACTTTCTAAAGGGATAATTTCTATCACTATATAGACCATAAAACCTGCATTATTAGCCATTAGCCTAATGATTGAATAAATGAGTTTATTATGGAATGATTGGGTTTTAAAAAATAGTGTTTAGTTTTAAAAATTGACATTGCCTGGGAAATTATATTGGTAAATTTATAAACTACTATATCTAAATAAGAATCAATCACTTTAAAACAGCAAAAACAATTTATATTCACCCTATTAGTTTCTGTTAAGTCAGTATGATTGGAGGTGGGAAATGATTGGGAACTTCGGGGATTCTCGGGAAAAAAAAAAAAGTGACATATAATTGGAAGGTGAGAGAGAAATATCAATATATGTCTTCCTTTCTTGAATAGACTGATGTTGCTAGCTAAACCATACTATCGAAATGCACATTTGTAAAATGAAACATAGAAGTTGGGTTATTTTTACCTACCCAGCACCAATACTATCGGTATTTTGTTTTCCCTCTTGTGGAACTGCTTTTTCCTCTATGTATAGAGGAAAAATTTTTTAGACAATTATTTTCGAAGTTTATGAGTTATCTAATGAACAGATTGTTTTTGTTCTTACTTTTTAAAAACTGTTCCTTATAATTGCACTTTTCAAAGAATAAATGTCAAGATTCAGATTATATTAGAACTCTCCTAGCTTTTTCTTCTCAAAATTGAGTTAAAATACAACTTATGTTAAAATTAATTTTGTTCAATACTCTCCAAGTAAAAACTAAATCTAGAAGTATAATTAAAATCATGGTATGAGTAGACACATATGTAATTGGAACTCCTGATATGAAGAGCTTATAATTTTATGACTTAAGAACATATAATTTTATGAAAAGTTTTATAAATCTTATTAAAATTCCTAAGATTGTGATATAAAGAAAAATACAGGCAGCTCCCATTGTGTAAATAATGCAGATTTAAATATTCGAGGTCAAAGAGGAGAAAATGATGTGTGGTTATTGGAAAGTTTAGAAAAGAGCACAGGACTGAAACCAGATATTTGGGTGCCGCTCTTCCCTCTTTCATGGACAAGCTAAATGTTCAAGGACAAGTAAGTTCATGACATAAAGAAATATTTCAAAATTAAAAAAAAATAGACATTTAAAAATGTTTGTGATTGGAATTCAGGGTTAACGTCTTTAGCTCTAGAATTCTTCATCTGTAAAATGAAATGAAATTGATGCCTTAGGGTAACATTTTATCTGAATGTAGGATCCCAAGTGAATGTTACTAAAGCCAAAGAAGTTACTCTTCTAAGACCTTTCCTTCTACTTAAAAAAAAGTAGAAGGAAACTATTAGAATATGATTAGGGGAATGGTTTGGCAATTCATTTTAGTAGAAGAGGCTATAATGCTCTCAGAAAATTCAGTAAATAGTTTATGGCTCAAATTTTAGCAAGAAAAGAAGCAAAGGAGATAGATTTTAGGAAGAAAGGCTCACATACTTGAGCCTCCGTATTTTCCTGGATCTTGGCTCAGTAATTCTCACTACAGTGTTAGTTTTCTTCTGCTTTGAAGAAGTGCTAGCAGATTCAGTGTCTGGTTAGGAAGGATCATCTTTCTGGTTTGTAGATGATGACCTTATTGCTATATCCTCACATGGCACAGACAGAAGTCTCTGGTCACTTTCTTTTTATAAGGGCACTAATCACATCACGAAGGCTCCACTCTAATGAGCACATCTAAACCTAATTACCATCAAAGTCCTCGTTTTCAAACACTATCACATCAGGTATTAAAGCAATTCAGCAAAGGAATTGGGGGGACCGCAAATATTCTGTCCATAGCATTGCAGATGTTTATATATATTGACTGACGTTTATATTCATTGAAACAGCTGGCTTCCTTGGCCCGACCTGGGAAAACCCAAGAAGCCATTATAGCACCTTATCTCCTTGGGGGTCAGCTAAAGCAGGCTTTGGGTCTGCATCACAGCTCAACTTCTCCCTCAACTGGGTATTTTTGCATCGTTTCCCTTCATTCCACAGACATTGACCACAAGAGTATGCCTTAATAAGTGTCCTGTGTGCTAAACTCCATCTCAATATCTGATTCCTGAGGAACCAAACTTCTGACAAGGAAATTAAAGGGATGAGATATTGAGGAACTTATAGCTTCAAACTACTGAAAAACATCATGTCTCATACACAGGAAACTCAGCATAGCCATGAGAATAAGTAAAATGAAGTTATATCCAGGCATCTCACAGGAAAATTAATGAGGACTAAGAACAAAGAGAAGCCTTAAAACTAGCCAGAGAAAAATGCAGGCTAATTTTAAGGAACAATAGTTAGACAGTAACTCCACAATAGAAATAGTGGACAACAAGGAAAATGGAGTGATGACAATCAAGAATAAAGAAGATATAAAGATTTTTCTTAGCAAAACAAACAGAAAGAAAACAATAAAAAAGAAACAAAAATCCAATAGAAAAAACTGAGAGATTATTGGGTCAGCAACCAATGATAAACCTCCGCATATTGTATAAATAAACTAGATTACTTTTACATAATTTATGGATTAGAGAAAAGAAGAAACCATAATAAAAATTAGAAAATATTTAAACTGAAAATGATAAAAAATATTTTACATCAAAACTTGTAGGCATAGGTAAAGTCATGCGTTAAGAATAATCCATAATTATAAAACTTGATGCAAAGAAAGCACCAGGCCAAGATGGATTCATCAATGAATTCTATCAAATATTTAAGGAAGAAATTAAAATAAGTTAACATGAACTCTTCCAGATAATTGGAAAAGAGGGAACAGTCTTCAACTATTTCTTTATGTCAACATTACCTGTATGCCGAAAATTGAAAAGAATTATACAAGGAAGTTAAATTACAAGCCAAAGTCATGAAAACACTAGATACAAAAATTCTAAATAAAAACATTAAGAAACCACATTCACCAGTATATGAATGGGATAAAATATCATAGAAAAGTTGGGCTGATTTTAGGAATATACAATTGTCTTAATATTTTGTGAAACCAAATTTACATTTCAGCAAAATGAAGAAAAACTATTAGAAGATACCAGTAGAAACATTTTGTTATCCATTCTCAGGGAAAAAACCTTAGCAGAATAAACACAGAAGGAGAGAACTTTGCCTTTCATTTTGAAATGAGACAAAGATACCTGCTAGTACCAATTATTTATGATATTTGACTTCTTGCCTTTAGAGAAATGCAATATACATAACTAAATATTATAAGGATTTTCATGCAAGAAATAAACGTCAGTAGTTTTAGAGAATATAATTATGTTCATAAAACTTTTAAATAAAATGAAAATCAGTTAATAGGATTATAGTGATTCTGAAAACAGTTGCTAGGTACCAATCAATATATAAAACTCATCTATAGCCTGCAAATCATCAACAAACATAAAGAAATGTTAAATAACAAAGTAAATGAAGGAAGATTTCTTGTACATAAACTGGAAAATAATATTGTAAAGATGCTGGTTTCCATAAGTTGAATCATAGAAACCATGATATAAACCCAATAAAAATCTCTCCAGGTTTTATATGCAGGTATATGTGTAAATTGAAAAGCTAATACAATATATGCAGAAACTCAAAGGGCCAAATATGTGAAGACATTCTTGAAGAAGAAAAAGGATTAATTATATAATATTGATAAATATGGTAGCAGAACAAAGAACACTGAAAGAGTCTTGCAAACATATGGAAACTTGACTTATGACAAGGGGGTTTTATTGCAGACTAAACAGCATGAGTAATACCATCATTACATAGTGCTGGCAGTTTGATATTTCTATGAAAAAGAATTTTGATCTTTACTGGATACCGAATATAAGATCACATAAAGTTGGGGGAGGAAGGTGATCTAAATGCAAAAGCAAAGCTATAAAGATTCTATAACATAATATTGGAGATTATTTTTCTGACCTCGAAGTCATGAAATGACTCCTTAAAGTAAAATTTAGAAAACTCTTGCCAGATATTTAAAAAAAAAAAAAAAAAGTGGATGAGTTAAAATTGAAATTAAGAATTTATTTGCTTTATAAAACTCTATTGAAGAAATGGGGAAATAAGCCAAGAAATGGAAAAAATATATTTACAACACATGCATCCATGATATCACTACTACTTTTCTATTACAAGGAACAGAAAAATTGGTAACTGAAGTAATGATTTTTGTTTTTTGTTTGTTTGTTTGTTTTTTGAGACGGAGGAGTCTAGCTCCTGTCATCCAGTGCAATGGCGTAATCTGGGCTCGCTGCAACATGTGCCTCCTGAGTTCAAGCAATTCTCCTGCCTCAGCCTCCTAAGTAGCTGGGATTACAGGCACCTGCCACCACGCCCAGCTAATTTTTGCATTTTTAGTATAGACGGGGTTTTGCCATGTTGGCCAGGCTGGTCTCAAAAAGAAAAGATATCAAAATGTTCAATAAACATATGAAAAGTAGTTCAAAATCATTAGTACAAAGGAAAATGAAAGTTGAAACTTTAATGAGGTAACCTCTATAACACTCACCAGAATGAATGCAATTTAAAAATTCTGAGGAATGCCAAGTGGTGATGAGAATATATAGCTTTGGGAGCTCACATAAACTACTGATATGTGAGAAAAATTGAGAACTATAGATGGTAGTTGAAGCTGCATAGGTTTTAAGAACCAAAATCATACATCCAGATATATACCCAACAGCAATTCATGCACATGTGCACTAAGAGATGTGTAACAGAATGTTCCATAACAGCAATACACATAACAGGCATAAATTGAATTTTCAATTGGCATTAAATGAATAAACAGATTGTGTTTCTTTGTAGAAGTAAAAAAAAAAAGTATTCAGCAGTGAAAATGAATAATCAAGTATTGCTATAGTAAATAACATAATTAAATCTCATAAAGCCAATGTTGAACCAAAGAAGCCAAACTAAAAATGCAAATGCTGTATGATTCTAAATATTTGAAGTTCAAAATAAGGAGAAACACAAGTATAGTATTCTTAATACACTCTAGTATAGTAGTCTCAATACCCTATATAGTACTTATATATAGTGTTTATATGCACATTTAATTGGTGTCTAAAGAACAAACTTCCTTTATAAAGAAAAAGACCAACATGGCACAAGTATACATATGTAACAAACCTGCACGTTATGCACATGTACCCTACAACTTAAAGTATAATAATAATAAATAAATTAAAAAAAAAAAAAAAAAAAGAAAAGCCAGGAAGGATTTCCATAGAAGCAAAGATATTGGTTAACTTTGGATGGGAAGGAAGTGGAAAGAGGTTTGGCTAGAACAAGGTGAAAGTGGGTTTTGGAAGGGTACTATTTACTATTCTTTGTCTTGGTATGAATTATGATTACATGGAATTCGTTTTGTGATAATGCATTGAATAAAAATAAATTTAACAAAAAATACACAAGCTTAAGCCTTATTTCTTGCCAAAATATCCTTTAGGTAATTCACACTACAGGGCACCATGAGGCTGGGAATAGAATGAGTATTTCAGATAAGAGCTCCTCATGATCTAAAACAAGTTAGTAATTTTTAAATTTCGATACAGAGGTATGATTGAAGTGATAGTCTGAATGTTCCTCTCATTTACAACTTGTTAATGACCTGTTGAGAAGCAGCCTGAGGCTGTCTTTCACTTTTACTAAGTCAGTCATTAAGAGAGGAAACTGTAAATGACCAGCAGGAAGTAAATTACCCTCAGTTAGAAATGAAAATGTGTTAACTTCATTTGACTAATAAAATTCCTTTTGGCATTAGGCCATAAAATAGAAAACAGCTACAATTCCTACTGGGAAATCTGAAATAGTAAAAAAGATATGTATTTTGATGCTTCTGGATTGTGAATATCTAAATTTTGTCTAAAATAATTATATTTCAAAGGCTAGGAAGTCTTTTATCATTGGCAGATAATAAATATTTTTGAAAAACACAGGAGCTGTAGTAATAGTAAAATAGTACTAATAGTTTGAACTCTTTTGGTTAAGCAAATGTTTAAGTAATAAAATTAAATTTTATTCAGGAAAATGAAATTGTGCCTTAATTTATTGTCATCTATTCGTGTTTTTTTTTTTTTTTCGTTATTCTGTTTTTTTGTTTTTGTTTTTGTTTTTGTCTGGAGACAGGGTCTCTCTCTCTATTGCTCAGGCTGGAGTAGAGTGGCCACAATCATAGCTCACTGGGCCAATTCCTGGGCTCAAGTGATTCTCCTGCCTCAGCCTCCCAAGTAGTTGGGGCCATAGGCACACGCCACGATGTCCAGCAAATGTTTTACTTTTTTTTTTTTTTTTTTTTTTTGTAGCAATGGCGGTCTTGTTTTATTGCAAGACCAACCAGTCAGGTTGGTCTTGAACTCCTGACTACAATCAATCCTCCTACCTTGATCTTCTAAAGTGCTGAGATTACAGGCATGAGCCAATGTGCCAGCCAGCATCTATTCTTAAGTCAAGGTACTAATATTAAATGTTGTGTTTTCAAATATACCCATTACAATTATATGCACTACAAATTGATACAAATGTGCCAGAACTCTTCTTGAACTTTCCTGTTGGCTTCTCTGCCTTTGAGCCCTATGTTTCCTCTGTTGGAAAGACACATCACTCCTCATTTTTCTGCTTTGGTACATATACCTATTCATGGAGTGACCTAGCTCTAATGCCATCTATTCCAGGCATCCTCCATCTCCTTCATTTCTGGATCTCCTCATTTACACTTTCAGCACATAAAGGGTCACAGTAGACTACTTCTTCATTTTTTCTATATGTGTCTATATAGCACTAGTCTGTAAAATTATTTAAGGACAGGGACATGTCTTATTTGCCCTTGTATGCTCATTGGATACTAACCTGATTTCTCAGAAGCTTGGGGGATATTTCTTTAATTTAATTTAAGATAAAGAAAGACTAAAGACAAGAAAGATTGCAAGTTTCATGTTTTCTCCTCTCATGATGAAATTATTTTCAGTTCATGTGGGAATGCATCCCTATTTAGTGACAAAGTTAGCTATACCAAGTTTTCAGTGGTCCATATTTAAAGGTTTATTATTTGGACAATATTACAGCAAGACCAGTGCTTTAAGGAGCCACATTACACAAGATAAATGATTAAACTAATATTTATTATTTATCATACGTCCTTACACTTTAATACCTACCATTTATTAAATACTATGTGCCAGGGAGTCTTACAAGCACTTTAGTTGATTTATCTTTTTCCAATATTACCACAGACCTGAGGCTGTACTATATGATCTCCACGTTGTAAATATGGAAATGGAAAGTTCAAGACCCTAATCACTAGCACACAGTAGCTGAACTACTAGGGGGCAGGGGTTTGACACTGGTAGAAACCCATTCTGTTACTGATACTTTGGGTAGTTTGAAACCGAAGTCAACACTCTAAAACATTTTGATAAAGTCTTCTTACAAATTACATTTTGAAAACCTCCAAAATGACTTTTGCCCAGACATCAGGGTTTCTAAATGGTACTTCCCTTGATAATATCACTAATATAAAGACAAATCACTTGTATTTGAAATATATGAAGGTAAAACAAGATGTGCTATGAGCAAAATAGATACTGATAGTTCAAGAAAGTATATAACCATTAATGAAATCATAATTAAGATGTATAGTGTAAAGTGGTGAGTTAAAGTTAATGGTAGCTTGAGTTTTACCCTATTTATAAACTTTTGAACAAACTACTTGACTGATAATGTTGATGCTATAATATTTTAGGTCATAGAGGATTTACAAATTAATATTTTAAGTGGGGTCTTTAAAGAACCTTTGATTTAAGAAAAATATATGAAGTTATTATAGTATGGTTTTCCTATCAAAGTAACTTTTATGATGATAAAATACATTATCTATTTATTTATTTCATTGTGTATGTAGGAGTAGAGGAGTTTCCCTAAAACATACATTGGAAAAGAGCTGGCATAGACTTTGCCTTCAAATGTTTTACTTATTCAGGTTTCTTTAGACAGGTTGGTAAGACTTTATGATCTTTTTTTTTTTTTTTTTTTTTTTTTTTTTGAGATGGAGTCTCGCTCTGTCACCCAGGCTGGAGTGCAGTGGCCGGATCTCAGCTCACTGCAAGCTCCGCCTCCCGGGTTTACGCCATTCTCCTGCCTCAGCCTCCCGAGTAGCTGGGACTACAGGTGCCCGCCACCTCACCCGGCTAGTTTTTTGTATTTTTTAGTAGAGACAGGGTTTCACCATGTTCGCCAGGATGGTCTCGATCTCCTGACCTCGTGATCCGCCCGTCTCGGCCTCCCAAAGTGCTGGGATTACAGGCTTGAGCCACCGCGCCCGGCCTGACTTTATGATCTTAACAATGCTATTGTAGCATCACCTCTTTTCATTCCAATTCAGATGACATTTACTGAAGCATAAATCTTAGTC
Organism: Theropithecus gelada; assembly: GCF_003255815.1. Lineage (NCBI taxonomy): Eukaryota > Metazoa > Chordata > Mammalia > Primates > Cercopithecidae > Theropithecus > Theropithecus gelada. Next base: position 133,994,368 of record NC_037670.1, read on the forward strand.
ATTTAATAACTAAGCTGACATGGCTTACCTTTAGTTGCTCTTAAGCAAAATGATTATACTATAAAACTAGATACTCTTTTAAGGGCTGGGCATAAACGATGTCTAATGCATGGTAATAGCTCAGAAAATGTTGTAGAATGATCCTTTGGTTAAGGAATGCGTTGGGGAAAGTATAATAAATGTGGCACGAAACTGGGGTACATAGAGATCCAATAAAGAATTTGAGAAATCAGTTCTGTCCATTCCCCAAGAAATCAGACTTTAAAACAAGTAGCAGTGGCAATGGGTGGATTCCACATTTGTCTTTCCATTTAGTCTGGCATGTTCTGAGGTGAAATAGTTGAGTGCGTAGTTGGCTATAAGGGTACCTATTTCTGTGGAACATGATAGTCCAGAACTAGGCTCTTTACAAGAAAACCTCAGAGCACAATATTTTATAAACTATTCTTTTAGCCAGCAGCTTGGTTTAGTTTCAGCAATTCGTGAACCAGTTTATACCAAGAGAATCTAGATAGATCCTACATCATCATAAATTGTTCACATAGAGACTACTCTATTCAAACCAGATCATCAATTACTGCTTTAGAAATATGGCTGAAATGATAAAACAATCAGTTATGGTTCCTCAATAGTGCAATATGGACACTACTTTTTAGTTGGTGTTCTTTTTGCAAACAGAAAATGTGCTTTCACAGATTGTAAAGAATCAACAGGTGGCCCACCTATTTTCAGCCACATTTTCACTCATTTACTGACACCCACATCATGTCCCAAGCCAAATCCTATTTATCAGAGTTTTCTGAAAATTCCATGGTCTCAGATACTACAAAAACTTTTTACTTGTGCTTCCCTAGAATGACCTTCTCTGTACATGATACAATTTTCACAACTCAAGAAAGATTATTAGATCAAAATGGCACATAGGAAAGCTGTCTCAACTTCTCACTAAAATATAATGAAAGCGTAGAACAAGATTTTAAAAGGTCACAGATAAAAACTGACAAAATAAAACCCAAGTGCTAGAAAATTAGTGGCGCTTTCTCTGATTGTAAGAAAGTTGAAAAATAGAGTTTTGTTTTGTTTTGTTTTGAAGGGATTGGGAGTAGTAAGAAAACTATGTGACAAAGTCCTGTGAAAGATCTACCTGGTTTCACTTCATGAAGTAGAGATGAGACTAAGACGAAATAGAGATAGGAAGAAAACAAGATTGTTGTATAACAAGCAACTACCTCCCACCTCCAGGCCTCACCCCTTGCTCCATGCTACTCCCTCAGCCACCATCAACTGAGATTCTTGATTCAGAAACCCTGAGCCCAGCAATACAATGTCCTCTGTCTCCACTTTTTGGATGCATAGTGTAGTGGGCAGAATACAGCACTCTTCTTCGATCTACTACCGCAAATTCTGAAGTCATTTCTGTCCAGTCAGAGATTTCAAATCCCTGCTGCAAACAAACAAAAATATGTGAGGGAAAAAAAAAAGTGGGCGAAGTAGCAGGATTGGAATAGAATTCCCATTAGAAAATGAGAGTTTTCAGGGATAGGCATAGAAAGACCTGCAGAAGACATGACAGGAAGTTCCTGCCTCAGAGTGGAGGGCAAGGACAAGGGTACATTCAGAAAGAACGACAGAAAATGTAGTGCTAATATTGAAATGTTTTTGGTCTTATTTTCTTAAGCAATGTTTCTGATTATATTTTTATTATTTTAAATGTTTCTACTAATATATAGTAGTTATACATATTAAGACCCAAATATAATGTGTAACAATCAAATCAAAGTAACTGGGATATGCATCACTAAAATATTTATCTTTTTTTGCATTGAAAACATTGTAATTATTTTCTCCTAATTACTTTATAATATACAATAAATTATTGTTAATTATAATTTTCCAACTGTGCTATTAAATATTATAACTTATTCCTTCCATTTAAATGTACCCATTAACCAACGCTTTCATGTTTCTCTTCCTCTGCTTCCCTTCCCAGCCTCTGGTAGCCACCTCCATGAGATTCACTGCTTCAGCTTGCACATATGTGTGAGAACATGCAATATTTGTCTTTCTATGCCTAGCTTATTTCACATAGCATAGTGACATTTAGTTCCAGCCACATTGCCACAAATGATGGAATTTCGTTATTTTTTAGGGCTGATTAGTATTCCATTGTATATATATACCACATTATTTCTATCCATTCATCTGTTGATGGACACTTAGGTTGATTCTATGTCTTGGCTACTGTCAGAAATGCTGCAATCGACATGGGAGTGCTGGCATCTCTTCAATATATTAATTTCCTCTATATATAATATATATAACACATATAATATATAACACATTATATATAATATATAATGCACTATATAATATATGTATAATATATTATATATAATATAATATGTAATATAATAATTATATATAATTAATATATGTAATTGTATATTATATATTTTATATATTAAATTGTTATATTTTATATTATATATACAAAATAAATTATATATCGTATATAATTTATATATAATTATAATGTACAATGTATATAAAGGAAATTAATATATTGAAGATATATATATGCATATATATGCATACACACACATCCACAGCAGTGGGATTACTGCATCACATGATCACATGGCAGTTCTGTTTTTAGTTTTTTGAGGACCCTCCATATTGTTTTCCATTGTGGCTGTACTAATTTACATTCCCACCAACAGTGTGTGAGCCTTCCCTTTTCTCTGCATCTTCACCAGCATTTATTATTTTATTTTCCTTTTGATAATAGCCATTCTAACTGGGGTGAAATAATATCTCAGTATGGTTTTGATTTGTATTTCCCTGCTGACTGGTGATGTTGAGCATTTTTTTGGACACCCGTTAGCCATATGTATGTCTTCTTTTGAAAAATGTCTATTCAGTCATTTTGCCCATTTTTAAATCAGTTTTTTGTTTTTTGTTAGTGACTTGCTTGAGTTCCTTGAGTATTCTGGTTATTAATCCCTTGTTGGATGGACAGTTGGTAAATGTTTCTCCCTTTCTGTAGGTTGTCTATTCACTTTGTTGATTGTTTTCTTTGCTATGCATTTCCCTGATAATTAGTAATGTTGAACATTTTTTTCATGTACCTGGTGGCCACTTATAGGTCTTCTTTTGAGAAATGTCTGATCCTCTGTCAATTTTTAATTGGGTTGTTTTCTCATTATTGAATTGTTTGAGTTTTGTATGTATTTTGGATATCAGATTTATTCCTTGCAAATATTTTCTCCCATTTCATAGGCTGTTTCTTCATTTCTTTTTTCCTTTGCTGTGGAGATTTTAGTTTGATGTAATCGCATTAACCTACTTTGAGTTTGTGTTTGCCAGTGTTTTGGGGGTCATATTCAAAAAATTATTGCCGGCGGAGCGCGGTGGCTCACGCCTGTAATCCGAGCACTTTGTGAGGCCGAGGTGGGCGGATCAGGAGGTCAGGAGATCGAGACCATCCTGGCTAACACAGTGAAACCCCATCTTTACTAACAATACAAAACAATTAGCTGGGCGTGGTGGCGGGGGCCTGTATCCCACCTACTCGGGAGACTGAGGCAGGAGAATGGCACGAACCCGGGAGGCGGAGCTTGCAGTGAGCCGAGATCGCGCCACTGCACTTCAGCCTGGGACACAGCAAGACTCTGTCTCAAAGAAAAAAAAAAAAAAATTTGCCCAGACCAACGTCAGTAAGTGTCTTTCCCTGTACAGTCTCAGGTCTTAAGTTTTTAATCCATTTTGATTTGACCTTTGTACGTGGTGTGAGATAGGAGTCCAATTTCATTCTTTGTTCTTGGCACTTTTGTTGAATATTATGTTACCGAAACACCAAGGATTTGGTCTAGGTCCTGCTGCTTGCAAAACAGAAAGCCATAGGTCCTGCTGCTTGCAAAACAGAAAGCCAATCACTGAGATGGCAAGTACTGACAAGGAAGAAGGCTTTAATCCGGTGCTGCGGCCGAGGAGATGGGAGCTCAGCGTCACATTCATTCCCTGAGTGACTAAAACCAGGCTTTTAAACAGCATGGAAGAAATGTGACCATGTGTAAGAAAGTAGGAGCTAGGGAGGGCAAGGAAGCGATCATGATGAATGAGGGGTCTGGTGTCTCATTGTCTGGATGTGGTGGTCTGGTGAGTTTCAGTTCTATGATACTTGGTTTTTTTTTTATTTTATTTTATTTTTTTTGAAATGCCTGTAGGTATTTTCCTGAGGAAGGAACTCAGATAAAACAAATATTAAATTTCAAGCTCTAAGACCAGAAAGGTCAATTTCCATGTTTATTCGAAAGAACAGTTTATGGGACTATTGGGTTGGTTTCAGTCGCTTGACTGTAAATATGTGGATTTATTTCTGGATTCTCTATTCTATTCCATTGGTCTATATACCTGTTTCTATATTGGTACCATGTTGCCTTAGTAACTGTAGCTTTGTAGTATATTTTAAAATCGGATAGTGTGATGCCTACAACTTTGTTCTTTTAGCTCAAGATTGCTTTAGTCATTTGTGATTCCATATGAATTTTAGGATTGTTTATTATATTTACGTGAAAAATGCCATTGGAATTTTGGTAGGGATTGCATTTAATCTGTAGATCACTTGAGTAGTATGATATTTTAAGAGTATTAATTATTTCAACCTGTGAACATGGGATACCATTGATATTTTATCATACATTAATATTGCAATTTATTTTAAAAACTCTGTTTACATTTTTACTATTAACCATAAAAGCTCAATCCTAATCCTTGGGTATTTTTTTCTACATTATATCGCTGGTGGTCCTATCTATTCTTATGCATTTATATGCCAACCTTATGATAGTAACTCCTTTATTTATATAAAGTCTATCTTCTATATTCCAGATTCACATCTTCAAATGACTATTTGACATATCCACTTTGATGTATTACAGACCTCTCAAATGCAAATAATCCAAAGTGGAACTCTTGATTCATTTTCCTACCCAAATCATCCCACTACTTACATGCTCCCCTTTCAATCTGTCTCCTGTGTATCAGTAAACACCTTACTATCTACCCCATTGATCAAGCAGAAAATTTGCATTCTTCTTTTTCTGGTGGACCAGGCTAGCTATAGGAAGAAAAAAATATATATCCTCAATATTGTAAAATATTCTCCATAGTGATCTTCCCAAACCAAAAGTTACATCAAGATAATCATCTGTCTATATTCTCTATCATAGTCCTGTTTATTCAACTGTATTGATTTTTTAAATTATTTGTGAGTTTTATTTTTCAAAGGGGCCTGAACTTCTTGAGTTCAAGAACTGTGTATTTTATGTATACTCATGTCATAGCACAGTGATTAAAATGTTCTAAATATTTAAATTAAGGCAGATTTATTTTGAATCTTTGTTAGTAGTTTACCTTTAAAAATCAGGATCAGGAATCAAAATTACTTCCACCTGAATTGCTTCCCAAGGCATATATCACAATGTTTGTGTTTCTGAATTTTTGAAATTACCATTTAAACAGTATATGTACTGATTAAACCTAACATGGTTTTTAACATCTCATATCACTATCACAGGATATTGTATAAACAGTGGGTTCTATGATGAATTTTTCTTCAATAGACTGAATCCTCAATTTTAGTTTATTGTCTTGTCAGTCACATTTTGTCCAAGTTACCAGACTCGCTGCTTTTCTCTAGGCTCTGCTCTTCACCCAGTTTCAGGCCACAGTAGTCTTGATGGCTTTCTACAGTGATTCTGATTCTCAATCTGGTTATGTTTTGCAATGATCAACTATCCTGATCCTTAGGAAGCTCTGACACTGAAGCCATTGCCCTTGAAAGTCCTAACATAGAGCCAACTCCTGATTTCCCATGTAGGACCTGAAACTAGTAAATTTTAAACACAGACACCATTTTATTTATGTGTCCCTCAGTTTTTCATTTTCTATGCCTTTCTGTGGTAGCAATAGAGCACAGGTATCTATAAGCCTAGGCACTCCACTTAAGAATTATTTCCATTTACTTAACCTAGGATTTGAAACACCAATAAAGCTTATTTCTCTTGTTGATTTGATCCTTCATTAAGCTTAACTTCTATGAACATCATTTTATTTTTCCTTTTATCCTTGTCTTATTTGTGCTACGTACCACTGGTATTATTACCTATTGGAACAGAATATATATGGATTTGAACTTAAAAAGAATCCCAGACTAGAAAAAAATTTATGAAATTTGAGGTTCATGCTAATCTTGATACAAGATTTAGTGACTGACATATTTACAGAATTTTAGGAGATTTCTGGGGGAATATTTAAACAAATATTTGCCCACAGGAAACAGGAAAAAAGCAGTAAGAATGCATTTAAAATAAAAATGCATTTAAAAATATAATACATGGGGGCCAGGTGTGGTGGCTCATTCCTGTAATCTGAGCACTTTGGGAGGCCGAGGCAGGTGAATCACCTGAGGTAAGGAGTTCAAGACCAGCCTAGCCAACACAGCAAAAGTTTATCTCTACAAAAATGCAAAAATTAGCTGGGTATGGTGGTGTGTGGCTGTAGTCCCGGCTACTTAGGAGCCTGAGGGACAAGAATCGCTTTAACCCAGGGGACGGAGGCTGTGGTGAGCCGAGATCACACCACTGCACTCCAGCCTGGGAGACAGAGCGAGACTCCATCTCAAAAAACAAACAAACAAACAAACAAACGCAAATAACAAAACGACAAAAAATACATGAAAATAGGAAGATAAAAATGAACTGTCTTAAAATGTAAAAGAATAAAAAAACCCTAATATTTATTGTACGTTTTCTCTATGCCAAGCACTATCTGGCAAAGAGCAAAGTTTACATAAATTAACTTATTTAATCTTTACAGAAATGAAAAAAGTAGCTACTATCTTTAGTTGCACTGTACAATTTAGAATTGAGTAAACTGAGACACAAAGTATCTTATCTAAAGCCACATAGTTAGGTACCAGAGGATCTTCCTAATGAAAAGAAGTATGATATTATTACAATTTACCAGACAAATGAAGATTTGTATCATTGTCACAATTATCTAAATGTATTTATAATGCTATTTTTGTTTGCTTGAAGTAAACAAAATAATTCTCTAAGTTATTTGCATTAAAATAGATCAAACCTATAAAATAAAGTTAGAAAAATAGTATTTTTAATAGTTCTAAGCAAAATATCAGACATCTAAATGTTGAAAAATAAGTAGATATTTTGTTTACCTAATTTCAAATGTCCAAATACCCAGTAAGTACTGATATTTGTCCTCATGTAGCAAACTATCTAGTTAAAACTTTTATATGAACCAGATGTTTTATCATTATGTAAGTTTGGTAATAACCTGCACAAGAACAAAAGACCATATTTTTTCCAGGCTGCTAATTGTTTATGAACATTCTACCTCAAAAATGAACTGAGTACAAAAGCAGAAATTTCAAGTTATCGCAAATAAATTGTGCTGATGTCATAAAACAGCTACACAACAGTTTTAAAAGTATGAATATTAGAATCAGAACATGATTATCTCTGGAACATGAGTAAAAAAGCTTTTGAAAAAACATAATATAATTACATTTATATAAATTAAAACTACACACAGAATACTACCTATTACTCAGTAACATATGAAACAATTTTGTAAATGTACTATAAATACATGCCAGATTCATGATTAAGGTGGCCTGAAAGTAAATAGGGATATTGTACAACTTTCTCTCTAACAGAAAAATTTCGAGATTATTTGCAGTTTCTTTTCTTAAGACAAAATCAATGTGGTGAAACATGTTAAAATGTTAGGTTTCTGTCTAAAAGCAATTTTTTAAAATAAAAAATTAAAGATTTCAAATTTTATATGATAGCAACAAAATTCCATACTCATTAACAGTCACACAACATGCTGCCCTACCCTCATCCCCTAACAACCAATAATCTAATTTAGTTTCTGGAGATTTGCCTGTTATTAACATTTCTTTTTTGTTTTTCTTTTTAATTTAATTTTAATGTGTATAGATTTAGGGGATACAAGTGCTGGTATACGATGGTATCTCAGTGTGTTTTTGATTTGCATTTCTCTGATGATTAACGTAGTTGAGCATTTTTTCATGTGCTTTTTGGCCATTTGTATATCCTCTTTTGAGGAATGTCTGTTCATGTGCTTTGCCCACTTTTTAATGGGGCTATTTTGTTGTTATTTTGTTGCTGTGGTTGAGTTGTTTTAGTTTCTTATAGATTTCGAATATATTAGTCCTTTATCAAATGTGTAGTCTGCAAATATTTTCTCCGATTCTGTGGGTTGTGTCTTCACTCTTGTTTATTTCTTTTACTGTCAGAGTGTTTTAGTTTAATTAAGTCCCATTTGTCTATTTTTGGTTTTGTCTCATTTGCTTTTGAAGTCTTCATCATTGAAATTTTCTTTTTTATTTGTCTTGAACATAAAACAAGACTTCACCAAACATTTTTAGTTTCTTTTCTTTCTTTCTTTCTTTCTTTCTTTCTTTCTTTCTTTCTTTCTTTCTTTCTTTCTTTCTTTCTTTCTTTCTTTCTTTCTTTCTTTCTTTCTTTCTTTCTTTCTTTCTTTCTCTTTTTCTTTCTTTCTTTCTTTCTTTTTCTCTTTCTTTCTTTCTCTTTCTTTCTTTCTTTCCTTTATCTTTCTTTCTTTCTTTCTCTTTCTTTCTTTCTTTCTTTCTTTTCTTTCTTCCTTTCTTTCTTTCTCTTTCTTTTTTATTATACTTAAGTTCTAGTGTACATGTGCACAATGTGCAGGTTACATATGTATACGTGTGTCATGTTGGTGTGCTGTACCCACTAACTCGTCATTTACATTAGGTATATCTCCTAATGCTATCCCTCCCCCCTCCCCCACCCCATGACAGGCCCTGGTGTGTGATGTTCCCCTTCCTTGTCCAAGTGTTCTCATTGTTCAATTCCCACATATGAGTGAGAAAATGGGGTGTTTGGTTTTTTGTCCTTGCAATAGTTTGCTGAGAGATAGAATCAAATAACATGAGATTTTTCTAGTCTGCCATCTTTCACATTGCATAAGGTTTTCAAGGTTTATCCATGGTATAGCATATACAGTAACTTCATTGCTTTTTATAGCCAAATAGTATTCCAATGTATGTATACACCACATCATGTTTATTCAATCATCAGTTGATGGGCATTTGGCTGATTTCCATTTTATATCTGTCATTTATAATGACTCTGTAGACATTCATGTAAAAGTTTTTGTGTGAACATATGTCTTTGATTCTTTGAGGTATATACCTAAGAGTGCACATACTGGGTCACATGGTAATATTATGTTTAACATTTTGACGAAGTACAAACTAGTATATTTTCCAAAGCAGCTGCACCATTTTATATGCCCACAAGCAATATGAGTGTTCGATTTTTTCCCTATCTTGGCAACACGTATTGGTTGGCTTTTTATTACAGCCATCATACTGGATGTTAAGTGCTATTTTATTGTTTGTTTTAATTTGCCTTTCCCAAAGGACAGATGATTCTGAGTATCTTTTCATGTGCTTATTAGCCACTGGTATATCTTCTTTGGAGAATTGTCTATTCAAATCTTTGCTAATTCTTAATTTTTTTTTTTCTCTATTACTTCTCCTCTGGGGTTCTCATTATGCATATGTTAGTGTGTTTCATAGAGTCCAAAATGTATCTGAGGCTCTGTTTGTTATTCTTTATTTTTTTCTTTTTATCCCTCAGTTGGAAAAATCCCAACTGACTTTCTTTAAGGTCACTGACTCTTTCTTTTACCAGTTAAAATCCCCTTTCTTGTGAAGTTTGCATTTAAGTTATTGTGATTCCCAACTCCAGGATTTTTTGGCTTTGTTTTTATTTATATATTTTTTTATTTCTTCGTTAACTATTCCCTATGTGGAGACATCATTCACGGCTTTCTCTTAGTTCTTAAGACACGGTTTCCTTTAGTTCTTTAAACCTATTCAGAATAGCTGATAAAATATTTGTCTGGTAAGTCCAACATCTAATGTTCCAAGGAACAGTTTCCATTGCTACCTTTTTTTTCCTCTCTCTCTGGATGGACCACACTTTCCTGATTTTTGTGTGTCTCACAAGTTTTTATTCAAAACTGGACATTTTAGTAATATAATATTAAAAATTAAAATATTATTTTGTATATGTTAACTTATTCTTTTACAATATGCCAACTCTGGAAATCAGATTTGTCACTCCATTTCATACAAGGTTTGTCATTTTGTCATTTGTTGCTCTTGTTTCTGCCATCTGTTGTTTAGTGACTTTCCTGGATTAACACTTTAAGGCTTGTGTTTTGATATGTCCCACCTCTAAAGTCTATGCTCCATTAGCTTAGTGGTCCTTAGGATAGTAAGTCATTCAGTCTTTGTTAAGAAGCTAAGTGCATATGTTGGGGCAAGTTTTCAAACTCTCATAGGTAGTTTACAATTCTACCTTATCCTGCTTCCTGTTTGTGCAGAACGTCAGTCAGCCAGAGTTGATGATTTAAGAGTTTAGGTTTGCCATGGTCATGTACAAAGTCTTGTGCAAATGCATAGCTTTATAGATGCTCAGGATTGTCAGAGATTTTCAACCCTATGGACATCTCATTTTCCAATATTTTAAGGGTTTTTTGTTAAGTCTCTTGTTCTGATTAGCAGTACTGCCTCAGACAATACTACTGCAATGCTAAATAATTGCTGTGGATTTTTTTTTTTTCTTTGACCAATACACTGTGGTTAAGGCTGTTCACATAGTTTGTGACCTGAGTAAGTTTAATTAAAGAGAAGCCCTGAAAATGGAACTCTTCAAAGGTTGGAAGCTCCCAAACAGAGCGCTTTCTGAAACTGTCAAATAGTGACAGTTCTCTAGGGATGAGACTTCTGGGAACTCCAAGCCCATTCTGTTGGGGTGGCCAGACCCAACACCAGGTCATGGGGGTGACAAAGTCCGGCAGAGTCAAAGGATTGAGAAAAAGACAGTTTGAGAGAGAAATGTGGGACACCAGGGGAGGCCATCACGATTGTGGAGGCTGCGAAGGCCCTGAGCTCTGGGAGCCCACCCTATTCATTGGTAATCCAACAGAGAAACAGGTGGTGAGAATGTGGAGGTCAAAAGGGCAGATGCATGATCTACAGCTGTGATGCTTTAGCACTTATAAGGAACATGTTCTGCTACTTGAGATAAAGGGAACAGGAGCCTAGGAGGACTAGAAGCAAGGAGCCAGCAAGTCTAGACACATTCCAGAGGACATTATGCAAGCCCTGTCTCAGCTTTCTTCCCAACCCTCAGCTTTTCTCCCAACACATTCTGCTCCATCCAGTGGCTACTAGGTGGCTGTTTTTCACAGCTACCATGGTTATGTGCTTATTTCCCAGGGTGCCATGGAGCTGGGGAGAGGAGGGTGTGATTTCAGCAAGTTAAAATGCAACGGTACTCACTAATCTTACTGAAATTCAGCTTTTTTCTTCTTAGTAAAACTCGACATTGTTGCAATTCTTTACTTAATCTCTAGTGTTCTGAAAAAGTTGACTTTGACATTTTTTTTCCAGTGTTTTTATTGATTTCATGGAGTAGATTTTCAGAGGTTCTTACTCCACCATTTTTGAAGGCAAGTCTCAACTCTTATTTTCTTAACAAAAAAAGTAAGCATAATATTTCACTGATCTGAAGGATGTCATGAACAAAGCAAATGATTCATGAACCATTTCTCCTGATATTGGAAGTGGATATGCAAAGGGTACCAAAGTGGGATCTTCTCCAGTGAACAATAAAATTACAAAACAATAATTTAAATGTAAATGTACATGGTGTTTTTAATTAGCAGCATTAAACATTTTCCCTTTTTATAATGCATAGAGCAAATTTTGAAGGAGACTCAGCAAAAAGACCAGAGAGTAACAATATCTCAGGTAGTGTTTAAATAATTTTTTATACAATAATAGTAATAATTCCATGACCCAAGTGACTCAGAGCAGTCTGAAGAATATGAGGTATGCAAAATTTATCAGCCCTAATACTGATGCCCAGGGTTAATTGTTTAAAGGCATTTTTTTTTTCCTTCCCTGTGATTTCCAGGCTAGCTGATAAATTACCTTAAATGTTACAACAAATTGCACAATGTGACCCTCACCCATTATCTTCATGTTCTGGGAATCTGTGATAGTAAGAACAATGTATAGACAATCTATAGCTTGTATCAGGAGTCCACAACCCCTAGGCTGTGGAACAGTAAGGGTCCATGGCCTGTTAGGAACAGGGCCACACAGCAGGAGAGCTATAGCCCAATGAGCATTACTGCCTAAGCTCTGCCTCCTGTCAGATCAGCAGTGGCATTAGATTCTCATGGGAGCAAGAACACAATTGTGAACTGTACATGGGAGGAATCTGGGTTGTGTGCTCCACCTCAGATCATCAGAATCTAATGCCTGATGATCTGAGGTGGAAGAGTTTCATCTCAAAACAATCCCTCAGCTGGGCACAGTGACTCACAACTGTAGTCCCCCACAGCACTTTGGGAGACTGAGGTGGGCGGATCTTCCAAGGTCAGGAGTTTGAGACCAGCCTGGCCAACATGATGAAACCCCATCTCTGCTAAAAATACAAAAATTAGCTGGGCATGGCAGCGCACACCTGTAATCTCAGCTACTCAGGAGGCTGGGGCAGGAGAATTGCTTGAGTCCAGGAGATGGAAACTGCAGTGATCCAAGATGGCACCACTGCACTCCAGCCTGGGCAAGAAGAGCAAGACTGTCTAAAAAAGAAAAAAATCCCTCCCACACCCCAATCTGTGAAAAAATGTATCTTCCACGAAGCTAGTCTCTAATGTCAAAAAGGTTGGGGACCACTGGCTTATGTCACTTTAATGAACCAAGGTAAATTCTTGGTAAACAACTTAAGATCTGCCCCTGCCCCTTTTTTTGTTTGTTTAAAAACCCACTGTATCTGTTGTTAATCAGGGCATATATTTAGGGTAACTTGAATCTATATCTGCCAGGTTGCAGTCCTCAAAGCTGGCCCAAATAAACTCTCTACTTACGTTAATTTTGCCTCAGCTTCTTTTCTTTAGGTAGACATGTAAATCAAGTTGATGTGGCTATATCATATAAACAAAAGATTATGTGGCTGATAAAGTAAGTGTCCTTGAAAACATTTAAATAAAATTTTTGGTTAGTTCACAAAATCATCAGATTGAAAAGTCACAAAAAGATAAATATTCTTATTCTACTACCACGTAGAACCACTTATGTATATATTCATTTATTTATTCATTTGCTTAGTTACGTTACGATGACCCCTTCCCCTTGACTGGCTTCCAATTGGCCACATGATAAATTTCAAAACCTTGTGTTGCTATAAAGTGCTCTTCATCATTTGATCTCCACATTCTTCTTCAGTCTCATCTCTTGTCATTTTTCCCCATCTGTTTCCCAGAGCCTACAGTCTTCCAGGCAGGTCAGCAGTCCAAATAAACCATGCTTTTGCTTCTGATTTGCATGCTTTTTCTGTTTTTGGAACTACTTTCTGGATTTCTGTCTTCAGAACTCAGTTTAGATCTGACTTTGTAAGCCTCTCCTGAACTTAGAGAAGTCTTAGAGCAGAATGGATAAGAGTGAAGATCCTTAAGTCAATGAAACTCCAGCTATTTCAGTTCCTTTTATCTAAAAAAAAGAAAAAGAAGTAATAATAGTACTTCATAGAATTTTTGTGAGAATAATTTGGGATGATACATGTAAAATTTTTAATGAGTACCATAAAAGTGCTAGCTGCTACTTCTACCTCCATCAGTATATCAATGCTTTCTAGAATATAAGGGGTATAGAAAGAATTATAGGAGATAAAGCTGGAATGGAAAATGGTGACAATTCTCACTGGAGTCTGAAGAAGGAAATTAAAGGAAAGCAACATGCTAGAAGGTCAGGCCAGGACTCCTCAGACCAGGGATGGGAGGAGCAAGATTTCGATAGAATATTAGGAAGGATCATCGTGGGCCTGAATTTCTGCACTGCTGCTAGTTCTCTGCACACTGACCAAAATTTATGATTATGTTGTCTCTAAAAACATGTATAGTCTCATGTTCATATTCCATCCAATTTAGTCTTATTTGAACAGAAAGTACAGAAAAGTCTTCTCTCAAGGAAAGAAAAATAAGTACACTGGCAGCATTTTTTACTGTATGTTCCTCAGAGACCTAGTCCTCTGAGATGTTCCTTGAAGAAAAATAGTCTGTTGGAAAGTAAGCCTGAGAAACATTGCAAACTATCAAACTACATTCCTCTCTTGGTAATTCACGTATTACATTCAACTATTGCTGAATCTGAGCAAGCCTGAAGTAGAATGTCCTGCATAATTACATTTAACTCATTGTGACTCAAAATTATTAACCGTTGAAAATAACATTTATCCTTTGTTTTACGTTCTTGATTATTGCTTAATATCTATTAACATTTTGTGAAAAGACATTTCATGATATATAATCTTTAATACAGACTTTAAAAGCATTTTCCAGTGTATACTTTCATCTATATGAATATAAGTCCCCCTTTTGGGCTGAGTCATGGCAAATGCCACATTTAACACAATTTTCTCTCTTTGGGTACCAGACTATTTTCAAAATTAGTTAAAACCTGTAGGCCTTAACATATATAGAAGTGGATAACAGCAAAATTATAATGCTTAAAAACAAGTAAAATGTTATTTTTAAATTTTGAGAGGAGTTCTGGCCACTTATGATAGAATGTGAAATATTCCTTTTACATGTACCATTCAACCTATAAACTCAGACTTTAAACCCCTCAATAAGATTAATGACCAACTTACTCACAAAAAGAGAGCTTCATGATTTTATCTCCAGGGAAGCCTGAGGTGATAGAAACCATTATTCGGTTCTTACTGAGCCATTTTATTGATTAGAAATTTCTGGTGTAATTACCATCCCTCTTTTCACTGGACAAAGTAGATCTAATTTCAAGGACATAACCTATCCCGTCCTGTCCTCCACACTTTCCTTCTGTCAGCTTCTGCAGCTGCCTTTCTTCTTCATTAGTTCCAAGAAAATTTGGAGTTGGCTCTTAGAGTACTTTTCCCATATGCTGAGTTTTCCATTTAAAGGCTTTATTGATTAGAGATACCCTTGAAATTGGGAATTTAGTATGTAATCAATTGTCACATCCCTTTGAACTCTGCTTCATGAAAGTTTCCTTCTTTTCGAATAATTTGACATTTTGAGTGTGTAATATCACCGAAAAAATGAAGTAAATGTTTTCGGAATTGAATGTATAGCTTCATGCCCTGCAGAGTACATTTTCAGTCCGAGCGCACAGATAATGGTCTAAAGGATGAAAGTAACACCCATGAGAATGACTTATCTGACTCCAGAGAAGAATGAGAAACACACTTGCTATGTGTCAGGTGAGTGCAGTCCCATAAATTGCGAGATGCAGTGCAGGGAAATCGAAAGCCCCAGGCCAAGAGGCAGAAGGTCTGGTTCTCAGTCCTAAGTATAACACATATGAGGCTAGTGAACATTATGTGAGATTGTAAAGGCAAATTATATCTTCTTTGTTCCTCAATTTCATCCTCAGTACAGTGGCCATTATATATATTTTCCTACTTCACAGGGTTATTTCAAGGAACAAAATGTGGCTATTTAGGGATGTCACATCAGCAGGACAAATAGTTTTCTGATTCCCCTTCTTTCTCCCGTTCTATTGCTCTTTACTTTTTATTCTCTCCCTTACATCTCCCTATGATTCATTACTTCATTATTTTGAAAGTTTCCTTAGTTCCCTTGTCCTCTGAATCTGCTGTTCATACTAAATGTGAAAACCCCAGTGCTGGATCAATTCAGTTATTACCTTTCTTCTTTCTTCAACTGTGACTATGGAGCCTTGCTGAAGAAAAATAACACACATTTAAACATTAGTGCTGTGATAAATCCATGTCCTTCAACCTCAGCTAGACTCCAAGACTGTCCAGTAATTCCTTTTTTTCTGGGTAGGGTATTATCCAGTGGCATTTTCAAACCATGTCCACTCTTCTCAAATACTCAACCCCTTCATTATGGATGTTTGTCTCTTTCTTAGCAGAAAAACAGGAACACCACACAAGAGATCACCAGAGTTTTGCAACTATACAATGACTTCCAGGTAATTGTAATCCTAACAGAATTTTGATTCATCTGTTCCCCCCACTTTAAACTGATATAGTAGAAAAGATGACTTCACAAATATAAAAAGTAACCTGTGCTACCAATGTCCTCATCTCTGCTTCTTCAACAATCTAAACCTGCAGATTACCTTTTCTATTTTCATCTTCCTTATTTTAAAAAATAGAATTTATTTTTAAGTGCAGCTTTAAGTTCACAGCAAAATTGAACAGAAAGTACAGAGATTTTTCCCATATATCTCCTTTCCTCACACAAGCACACCCTCCTCCACTGTCATTGTCACCAGAGTGGCACATTTGTTACCATTGATGAACCTACATTGACACATCATTATTACCCAACGTCCATAGTTGGCACGAGGGTTCACTCTCGATGTTGTACGTTCTATGAATTTTGACCAAAGTGTAATAACATGCATCCACCATTAAGGTATCAAACGGTAGTTTCACTGCCCTAAAATTCCTCTGTGCTCTGCCTATTCATCCCTCCACTCCTTAGACCTTGGCCACCACTCTTTTTACTATCTATGGTTTTGCCTTTTCCAGAGTGTCATATAGTTGGAATCGTACAGTATATAGCCTTTACAGATTGGTTTCTTTCACTTAGTAAAATGTATTTCAGATTCTTCCATTTTATTTATGTATTTGTCTATTTATTTAGGTATCCTTGGGTGGGCACAAACCTCCATTTCTTTTCATGGCTTGACAATACATTTGTTTTCAGTGCCATCCTCTTTATTTTCACTGTCTTACTTCTTCCTGTAGAAGTAAATAGTCATATATTTAAGTACTTTCAAATCTCATCAATCTTTAAAACAGACAAAAAAAATCAGAAAACAAAATGTCCCTACAAAAACTCTTCTTCAGAGATTATTCTCTGCCCCTTTTCTTAATAATCTAACTTCTTGAATGTTTGCAGTCACTTTCTATTTTCTTTCTTTCAATTCATTCCCACATATACACTGAAATCTAACTTTCACTCACATACATCCACAGTTTCTGTTCAGAGTTTGATCAACAACAACAAAAAGCTTTCTTAGCCTTCCATGAAAACAAAGTTTTGGTTTTCCTTCAACCCTTTTTTCTTCTCCTTGATTTACCTTTTTTTAAAAAAAAAAAAAATATATATATGATCTTATTGACTAAATCTTCAAATAGATAGATTTCATCATACACTCTCCTTGGACAATCTTATCTGCATTAATGCCTGTTACGTATAAACTACAGATAGTTCTTGCTTTGCGTGGCACCATGTTAACTGAAAATCTTTGGAACCTTTGGAATGGCCTGTTGGAACCTTTGGAATGGCCTATTGGAACCTTTGGAATGGCATATTGGAACCATGTCTTTGCTTTGTGCAGTTACCATAAAACCACGCAAAGTAAGGACACATTTCCTACATGTACAATATTTAGTTAATAAGATACCATGAATAATGAGAACCAGCTCTGTTAATCATATACTCCCATCTTTATTCAGATCCCTACACTTGAATACATAGTTTCCTACCAGTTATCTCCACTGGTTTTCCAAAGGTCTTTTTCAAATTTATATATCCAAATAAAACTTTTTCAGCCTCTATCCCCAATCCTCCTGGCCATATTCTCTATCATAAGTAATTAGTTACTCAACAGAAAAGTATTAGTATATGTTATTCCCAGGCACTGTGCTAGATACTACTGATATAGTGCTGATGGCATTTTAACAACATGTTCCATTCCCTCATGCAGTTTACAATCTAGGAGGGAAAGCAACCATAAAAAAATCTATAAAATTGAATACATTAGCCATTGTCCTTTTAAAGAGACTATAACTAGAAGAGAAGATAAATCTGGAAGATCTCTCAGAGGAGGTGATAAACAAGCTGAGATAATAAAGGTAAATGAAAGTTAGATAAGTTAGGACAAGGTGTATAAGAATGGGAAACCACATATGGAAAAGTTCAGAGGAAGGAAGAAAGAAGCACAGGCATTTCCAGGAATTGATATTAGTCTATTGTAATGAGTATAATGAAAGCCAGAGGGAGACTAGCACAGAAAAAAATCTGGAGAAATGAATAGGAAATGGTTAAAAAGGGTTTTGTTTCCCAAGTCTGTATCTGTAGATCATTCTCATTCCTCCTTATCTCTCACTCTATATTAAACATTCTATTACCAAATATCATCTCTATTTCCTGGATAGCAGTCCAACTTATTGATGTATTTTCTCTTTCCCATTTCTTCACTCATATTTCCAACCAGTATTATCTCTACTGGATTACTCTTTTGTTATCTGGCATCTCATTACCTCATCTCTGTCTTCTCCTATATCTTCAACTCCAGCTATACATTGTCCTGTGATGGATGAATGGATAAACTAACTCTGGTACACCCATAAAATGAATATTACTCAGCAATTAAAAGAAACAAGATATATGTAACAGATTAATTTTTAACACTTACAGGAGGCACTGTTCCATGTATAAACTTTTTTAATCCTCACTGTTACAATGTTTTCTGACTACTGTTTTTATGTCCATTTTACAAATAAAGGCATTGAAGTACAGAAAGCCCATTGCATGTTCTTAGAACAGCTTCTCATCTTAAAAGGCCCTGTGTATGCTATTTCTTTTTCATGAAACCTCCATTTTCCTGTCCTCTTTCTCATCATGAGTAAAGCTAAAACTTTACAGAGTGTTAAAACTTTAGTCTTATTCATTCTGTAGTCATCTCTATTTGGGGGTTGGGGGGGTGGTTTCCTTACCTTTGAGACTTAATTTTATGTCCTTTTCACATGTCCCATACTATACTATACAGTATTATAATAATCTACTGTATGTCCTTTGTCTTCACTGGAATGTAAGCTTGTTGTAACCATGTATGTAATTGTGATGCAATAATTTTTTAAATGAATCAATTAATGGATGAATCAAATGACAAATGCAAAAGTGCTTTGAAAATGATAAATGATCAGAAATGTAATATATTGTTTATAAATATTAAGGGTACCAACAGTAGAGAAATTATGTTTAATTTTATGTCATTCGGTTGACAATTGCCTATTATTTACAAGACACTATATTATGTAAAGGTAGCAAATAAAGATGAATAAGAAATTCCTACTGCCCTCAAGGAACTTACATTAAAAATAATAATACTAATTACCACAAAGTAGCTTTCTGAAATGAATGCATTTTCAAGTTATATGCCTTGAAAAATAATGGCCTAAAGGTAATATATTCAATACCATCTATATTGCTTTACTATCTTTCTATTTATAAAATGTTGGGAATTATAAAACAGAACATTTTTGCATAAGCATTATATAGACTTCTGTAATAGGTAAGAGGTATGGTTTGTTGGGTTACTTGAATTTGTTTAAGTTCCTGGCTATCAATGGATTAACATGGATATTATACAGAACTCCATATGTTCATTCATTCATTAACTCATTATTCCATTTATTTAACATTTATGCATACAATATAAACATTGTATAAAAAATACTTGATTAAGGCCTGGGCATACAATTTTAATGCAACTGTAAACAATAAACAGGAAAAAAATCCATGTTCATTTAATGTGGGAGTGGCTACAGTGATAGGATATTGTAAGAAAACCCCAAGAGACTCAGGAAATGATCCTGGGGAAATGTAGGGGGAAAAGAAGCATCTTTTGAAAGTTCTTCCTACAAGCATCATTGGTGCAGCTTAAAATTATTTTTACTTCAGAGAGTAGTGAGCTAGAAAGACAACAGCCATTGTGTACTCTGAATTGCTGAAAATTTGAGAAGTAAATCTATCACAATTCAAGAGATTTTTCTGTATGCCTCCAAGATTTAATGCAAATCCTAAAGAAATAAGTTTTTATTTTGTTAATGATGTGTTGGTTTCATTGGTCATTATGATCTTGGTGGGAAAGGAAAACAGTACATGCAACCAAGTCTTGGGAAACATGGAAGGTGTAACATGAAAGTAAGTCTCTCCTAAGGAATGATGTAACTCACCACCTTGTGTTGGTTTGAAAAGAAAATATTTGAATCTGATAAGCCAGGTAGAGCAGTTTAAGTCAATCCTATAAAATTTAACATCTCACAGTTCAAAAAACTAGTAAGTAAATTGTGAACATTTTACTTCTCTAGAAAAATTGACTATAACTCATTGGACTAGCATATTAACAAAAGAGATTTAATGAAAGCAGAATAAAATGTTCTGTCTTCCAACAGTCCTATTTTTTCTCACTAAGGCTTATTATGAACATGTTATCTGCAGTGAAAATTATATGTAAAAGGTATGATAAATTATGGAGGTATTTTATATTGACTTCTTAAATAGATTAGTGGAAGCCATTTCTTAATTGTGTTTGGATAAAAACACATCCTTTGCCTTATGCTTGACTTGGTTATATGCATTCAAACTTGACATTGGTTCTCTTATCTTAGATTTTGTTTATATAGAGGAAACTAGGTGAAAGAAACCTACAAAAATGAATAATTAACTTAGATATCACATGTAAAACATAACTCATATAATGCCCACGTTATTGTCAATGATAGTATGACTTATACAGCTTAAAGGCATGGTTCTTATCTGTGGGGAGAAAATAAAAAATACTATTTTCTGTTATTGTATTGTGGTAAAATTATAGTAAAGTATGGAAATCTCAAATATAGATTGTTGAGTCCTGACAAATGCACATACCTGTGCAAGCATCACTCCAATAAAGGTATAGACTTCTATCACCCTAGAAAGTTCCCCTATGCCCTTTTCCAGTCAATCTCCCTAGCCCACACCCCCATAGGCAACCACTATACTTTTTAAAAAATTTTTCATATCCTTTACCTTATAAGAGAGCACTATTATGATTAGTAATTATTTCATGAGTGCCTCATGAAATAATTGAGATATTCAAAATAATTTATAGTTGAATAGAAATTATTACTACTCTTTTAAAAATGTTATCTAAACAAGGGACCCCTACATTTTTTAAAAAAGAAATATTTGGGATGGGAGAATAATCCAATGCTACAGAAGACAGAATAAACATTTTTGTTTTGTTTTTCAATTTTATTCAATTAAAATATCTGCTAATTAAATATCAAAACAAGATTTGTTTTTGCAAAAGTGGCATGAATAGTAATGGGGTTTTACAATGAAAACATTTGCCTCCAGCTTAGGTGGGTATTCTTAAAGGATGAAACCCTCCAATAAGAAGGAGCTTTACTCAACAGACCAAGGTATATATTGGGTAGAACGAAAGATTTTTAAAAATTGAGTGTTGAATATGTAAGTATCCTCCCTAAGGAGAACTTGAGGTCCAGAACCAGAAATAATGTGTTATGCAATTTTTAGTGTTCTGCAGACTTTAAGGCATAGGAAATATCCACTTATCCAAAAGATTGTTGCCTGAATATCTACTTTAAACACTAATTGGTCAGAACTTTTTCTGATGCCACCGATGCCTAAACAAATACTATAAATAGAAAGAGAAAGAGTCCTTATTTTGAATTTCTACAGTTAGATGAATCAAGGAGATTGTGTGTGCTGGAATTAGATGGTGTGCATTGTCAAAATCAAAGATTGCATATTTAAATGCAAGCAGGAACCAGACTAATAGTATGTAGGAATGAAAATGGCCTTCTGGGAACCAGTGAGTACATGATTATCTAAATGGGACACTCTCTAATCAGCTCCAGTTCATCGTAGCCATGAATAAATTTTTATGAAGACCCACTTATAGATTGGAATTCAAATTTTTTACTGAAATAGAGTATGAGAATTTTATGTGAAACCTCCCAAATAATAAAGATTGATAGCCAATTCATTTTTTGGTACCAAAGATAACTCTGGCTTCCAAAAATATTCATATGGAAAGTCATATTGGAACCCTTAGACTGCCAGCTGGAGGTACTATTCCAGATCAATAGAAAATATTCACAATAATATTCTACTCCTTAAGGAAAACTCTAAAAAATTTTTTTTTTTTTAAAAAAAGATCACCAGGAACTATATAACCCAAAGATACTAATTAGTGAATATAGGCATGGAACCAAGATTGATTGCAGTTAAGGCTCATTCCTTTCATATTAGAACATGCTAGATAATAACATGGAAACCTAGATAAGAAACAGTTTTAGCTAGAGGAAGGGGTAGACAGCATGAAATCCTGTAAAGACATCAAGTTAGAAGGGCTGAAGGATGTCTGTTGAAATTGGCCAATTTGAAGTCCTGCTTAACCAGAGCCAAGTTACAACAAATTCCACTTATGTGGAATGTGACACACAAATTCCTTCAACTACTCTCAGTGAAACTTGTAATGAAAATGATACTGACTCCATCTTAACAATCACAGCTGCTTGCTGTTTTGACCAAGTATAACCATTTATAGACTTCATGGTAGGATGTGAAAGGCAAGAAAAATATGACCAAGGTGAATTACGGAGGTTAACCTAGGAAATGCATCTGAGACATGTTATTATAATGTGTAATTCATTTTATCTAGCAAAGCCACTTCAGCGAAGGCTATTTGGTTAGAATTTGACAGGAAACAAAGGGTTTGAAGGAAGAAATTTTAAAGATAGTCCTCCTTACAGGGTTAAGAAAAAAATAAAAAACAAACACCAACAAAAACAAGAGCACTGTATCCATAACTCACAACATTCTGAAGTCCTTATTACATCTATGGTTGAATGGGCAAGAAGAGTAAACTTTATCATCAGAACACTTGAGGCTGAAACCATGGAGAAGAGGGCATCTAATGGGGGCTGGAGTTATTTAGAAATTCAACAAATACTTCAGGAAGGTGCCACAGCAAGGAAGAAGTAGAGCAGTAATACTCTAAATTTCTCTTGTGTTTTCTCTTTTCTCCTAACCTCTGATGTTCTGTGGTGCTCTACTTTGACAAAATCACATGGCAAGCCAGTCAGCAGGGGGTCCAGGTGAAGCAGTTCCCAAGGTCTGCCTCTCATGACCCAAAGCTGGGCAGGGAAAGGTGGAAAGCAGACCCCTAGGGCCGAAAGAATATAACCAGTATAAGGAATTAGTATTTTCCTTCTAAACATGAGAGGAAAAATAGAAATCACTAATCACCAATACAGTTATGCATTTCTCTAACTCATTTCATAATGCCGCTGTGTTTTATTTTAGACAAAAATGATGTGCAATATTTGGAATTGTATTTAACACATTGAAGTAGGTATATGTGATACTCAAATATGAGATGCACTATTTTTAATTTACTAAATATTTACTGTTTGACTTACTATTACAAGATTTATTCTGAGATGATTGGATATACTTGTTTACAATCAAGGGCAGAACAAAGAATAGGCTTGAAGTGCAAGATGAAGAATTTATTATTAGCACTAGTAAGACTATGACATTGTGTTAAATATTTATCTGTGTGAGCTGACTTAGATTAGTAAAACTACAGACAGAGATGAAAAATCAGGTTTCTTCACACCTAGGTTATAATTTTTTCTAATAGATGTTCATCTAGAAATAGAAAGACTAGAATTTAGTAATTCCTGCTCACAGGTCCAAATAAATTTAATCTATTCATAATGTCAATTTATGAGAATAAATGTCATAGAAATAAATTGCTTTAAGAATTTTTTTCCCCTGTAAACATAAGCAAATAAGAGTCTATCAGCATCTGTAATGTATACTTGTGTGTGCCAGTATAGAATCACTCTGTGGGATTTGTTTACAAGCTTCAACATCAAAACTACACTCAACAATAGAGGCGATTTCTAGAAAAAAATTAAATAGCAGGTTGTTATTTACCATATTTTACCATATATGACTGCACTACAAATAAAAGACTAGACATTTTTTCCCACAAGTCATCTGAAAAATGCCATACAAATAAACCCTTTTCTCCCACCTGAAGATTGTATTAGATTCCTAGGGTTATAGTAACAAAATACCAAAAACTGGTTGGCTGAAAACAACAGAAATTTCTAGGCTTACAATTCTGGTAACTGGAAGTCTGAAATAAGACTTCAGGGCCATCCTCTAGCTGAAATCTGTAGGGAGATCCTTCCTTCCTTGCCTCCACCTATCCTTTGTTGGCTTGCCAGTGTATAGTCAAAGAGAGAAAGTTTCTCCTTTAACTAACCTCTGAAGGTTTGCTGAAAATGAACTGACAAAAGGCAGCTTAATTGGAGAAAAAGACATACAAAATTTATTTAATGGCATAAACACTAAGGAATTGCAGAAGAATGATTACCCAATAACCTGATGAGGTTCAGATGCTTATATACCCTACTTTACAGGGGAAGGTGAGATGGGAGTTGTAGGATTAAGTCATTTTAGGTGAAAGTAATAAGCACAAAAGCAATGACCTAGGACTATTTATCTGAGCTCTGGGGTAAGTGTTGGTAAGGTGAGGGGTGGAACTTCACTATAAGCAAATGTTGTCTTATTATGCAGATAAAGTCTCCCAGACAGTCTCTTGAAGCTATCCACAAAAGAATAGACAAAAATTCTCTCTAAGTGTGAGGAAAATGCCCAGTCTGTTCTCGTCTCTGGTGGTTAATCTTCGCTGATTATTTGATAAGATAGCTAAGGAGGGAGGGGGTCTTAAAACAATTGTATTTCTTTTGGAAAGAAGTCGTTTTTTGTCAGATAAGGAAATTCCAGTAAAGTCTCTTCCAGCGCTTTGGGAAAAAAAAAAAAAAAAAGAATTGACAATTGGTTGGTGGCAGGAATGGGTGGGGAATGTTTGAGGGGTAGAGGAGGTTAGGGAGCCAGAGAGAGACTTTGGTTCTGAAGCTGGTTTCTGAAGCCTTTTTAATTTTCTATAATTAAAAGCACTCAGCATTCAAAAGCCTGATATTTTGGAGTGTTGTTTTCTGCACCCCAACACCAGGAATCTTTGGATTTCCTTGCCTTGCAACTGCGTAACTCCAATACTTGCCTTCATCATCACGTGGCCTTCTCCCTGTGTGTCTCTCTTGTCATGTGGTTATTTTCTTCTAAGAACACAAGGCAAATTGAATTCGAGATCCACCTTACTCCATCATGGCCTAATTTTAACTCAACTAATTATATTTGCAAGAACCCTGTCTTAGTCCATTTTGTGCTGCCCATAACAAAGTATTTGAGACTGGGTAATTCACTAAAAGTGAAAATTTATTTCCTCACAGTTCTGGAGGCTGGGAATTCTATTATTAAAATGCTTACATCTGGCCAATGTCTTCTTGCTCAGTTATCACAATGACAGAGGCATGACATGGCAAAAGGACAAAGAGAAAGAGAGTAAGACAGGCTCAACCCACTCCCTCAATAATGGCATTAGTGCATTCATGAAGGCAGAATCCTCATGACCTTAACAGCTCTTACAAGTCCCACCTCCCAATATCATCACAATGGAAATAATTCAATTTTCACATGAGTTTTGGAGGAGACAAATATTCAGTTAATAGCAGACATTATTAACAAATAAGGTCAGATTCTAAGGTATAGGGATTAGGACTTCAAAATATCTTTTGAGGGGACACATTTCAATCCATAACAAAGAGTAAGGAATGAAATTTTAAGCACATGTCTAGAAATGGACAGTGAATATGTTGTTATAAAATAGTTCTATCATCGTTCTATTTTTTTAACAAAAACCATTTGTGATGTTTGTTCAAATAACTTTCGATTGTTGATTCAAAGGTAGCCATTTGAAATATAAACTAATTAAATAGTATTTTAATGCATTCAGTAATCAAAATCTACTTTAATTTTCTATCACCGTCCCATTGTATTGGCAAGTTGTCTTGGTATTAGAAATACTTAGAGTTTTAGAAAGAATAATCAGGGGATAAATCAGGATAGGATAATATTGGAGGAAGAAGGTCAGTTTTAGTGTGTTGCTATAATTCAGGCTATAAGTAATAGGGCCTAATTTAGACTTCAAAAAGGGAATAGAAAGGAAGAGACATGATATGGTGTGGAACATTCTGGCGTTAATATGTTAGTTCTATTAAAAGATTGTGCATTAGCTAAAAATCTTTGAAAAAATCAAGTTTCATTTTTGATATAAAAGTAAAAGGAACTTTATTAGATAGGCAAATCAGAGTTGGAAATCAAACATCTAGGAAAATACTCATTCATCCTTTCACCTATTTATTGGATGAATAGTTATTGATGATTTCTGCAGGACAGACAGATAAGATTAAACTATGGCTATGAATAAAACAGACCTACTTGGATTAAACATTTTTATAGAGTAAGACAAACAACAGACCTATGATATATTTGTGGCAAAGAATATAAAACATATGCAGGATAAGGGGAATGAAAGTCCTTAGGCTGGGAGTGAAAGGGTTTCTATTTCACAAAGACAGGAATGGCCTTTCTGATCAAGTGACTTGAGAAGAAAACTGAAGGAAGGGAATGAGCCTGCTGTAAGGATACCTGGGGAGAATGCTAGCGGAAAATGGGAAATTAGCAAGGCCGTGGAGGAAAAGTAGGTTCAAGGGACAGCTAGGAGGCCACTGTGTTTGGAACACAGTGAGCAAGACAAGAGTGCCCTTGAATAACATTGGAAGCATAAACAGGGGCCATATCACATGGGAGCTTGTAGAGCACTGTAAGGACATTCACTCTGAATTTGCCTCAATTAAGCAGCAGTTTTTAAAAGGTGCAGATGCTGTTGTCACCTTAGAGAGGAAACACTGCAGGTCACTGAAACAATCATGGGAACAGAAGCTTCAGCCAGCACCCCCACCACTACTGTTTCTGAAAGCTCAATTACTCTGGCACCATTAATCCATTCTAAATGTTATGTTTTTATTCACTTTATTCTCTCTAAACATAAGTCTCTGATGGCTGTGTCTGATTGTCAGAGTTGAGGTCACAAGCCTTTGAAAGGCTATAGTGAAAGTTATAGGCTTTCACCTTGAGGTGGGTCTCAAAGAGCAGAAATCCCCAAATACGAAAGGATGGTCAAAGCATAGCAAATGTCCTGTACCTATGGAAGGTTGAGGAAAAAGGAAAACTCAAACTTAACTCTGAGTATTTGAGTCAAAGAGATTAGGACGTTAGTGGTAACTTGAGCAAAAGTGTCAGAAGAAGAGTGCATTTGTGGAAAATGAGATGAATTTAATTTAGAATAAGGAAAATTTAAGGTAAGACACACCAAGTAGAATTATGCACCTAAGAAGTGACGATGAATGTGGACAGAAGGATGAAACTGAGGTCATTGATGAAAACATAGATTTTGAAGGCAAATTCATAGATTTACACATTGTCCATGGCCAATATATATTCTTTTTGGAATTAAGCGATGACAATTTAACAGCTGGTGAATGGAAGTACTCACTACATTTGCTGTTGTCAATGGTGAGGCGAGAGTAGCAAGAGAATACAATGGATCTGAATACACTAAGGTGAAAACAGAAGAAATTGAGAACAAGAGTGATACAATATGACACGGAAATTAAACATTCAAAAGGAAGAAGAGATAGTTAAAAGGGGGGGTTAGATAAAAAAGCATTGTGTTTTATTTTTGGTTCAAAAAGAAAGATGTCATCTTCTGCAAAGTAGATATACAAACATATTTTTTAATAAGAAAACTTTTTGTTGTTGTTGTTTGAGACGGAGTCTTGCTCTGTCGCCCTGGCTAGAGTGCAGTGGCGCGATCTCGGCTCACCGCAAGCTCCGCCTCCCGGGTTCAAGCGATTCTCCTGTCTCAGCCTCCCGAGTAGCTGGGACTACAGGTGCCCGCCATCATGCCCGGCTAATTTTTCCTGTATTTTTAGTAGAGACGGGATTTCACCATGTTAGCCAGGATGGTCTTGATCTTCTGACCTCATGATCCACCCGCCTCAGCCTCCCAAAGTGCTGGGATTACAGGCGTGAGTCACCGCGCCTAGCCTAAGAAAACTTGTTAAATTTTTTTTTTAATTTATTTAAAATTAAAATTTGTTTAAAAATTATTTTATAAAGAAAAAAATTGTTTAAAAGGAAGAAACAAATTTCAACTGGAGATATGGGAATTTCAGAAAATATACATCCTTATTTATTTGTATTATACAATCATATATACTACTTTTTATAAAAATGCAAATTACATAGAAATGTTTAAAACATTGCAAAAAGGAAAATGCCTTCATCAAAAACTTTTTTTTATCCTATCCTAACCCTTTCCCGAAGGCTAACTACACTGTTAAAAATTCACTATGCATTTGTAAGGGCGTGCATATGTGTGTGTACATGTACGTATATTTACATAGTCACATGAGAAACTTGCATATTAGAATCAATGGGTTTGTGACTAAATATTAAGAAATACTAAAACAAAATATACTATTTTTTCAAACTTTATTAGCCCTGTTAAGACTATGTCAGGTTGCAATAAGAAATTAATCCTCAAATTTGAATGGATTAATAAAATAGATTTATTTCTCACTTAGGTAATATGTATAATGCAAGTGAGTCAGGAATTCTGTTCCATAAATAAAGTCATTCAGCAACCCCGACTAACGAAGATTCCACTTTTTGTAGTTGTATCATTTAAAACATGTAGCCTCTTTTCCAGGCTTCAGCCAGGAAATAGCACACTTTACTTCCCTTTACAGCACACACTGGGCGGAACTGGTCATATTTCCTTGCCTTGCTACAGTCATACAGAGATATGTTGGAAAGCGCATTTGTAGTCACCACGCAGTAAACAACTCTCACATGCCGACTCACAAGCACATCATACTACTTGTCATGCACGTCCATGTGAAGAGACCACCAAACAGGCTTTGTGTGAGCAATAAACCTTTTTAATCACCTGGGTGCAGGCGGGCTGAGTCTGAAAAGAGAGTCAGTGAAGGGAGATGGGGTGGGGCCATTTTATAGGATTTGGGTGGGTAGTGGAAAATTATAGTCAAAGGGGGTTGTGCTCTTGCAGGCAGGGGCAGGGGTCACAAGGTGCTCAGTGGGGGAGCTTCTGAACCAGGAGAAGGAATTTCACAAGGTTAATCGCTCAGTTAAGGGGGGGCAGAAACAAATCACAATGGTGGAATGTCATCAGTTAAGGCAGGAACCGGCCATTTTCACTTCTTTTGTGATTCTTCACTTGCTTCAGAACGTATACATGCTTCACTTGCTTCAGATGTATACGTTCAGGTCACAGGGGATATGATGACTTAGCTTGGGTTCAGAGGCCTGACACTAGTGATATAATATTGAGGTTCCAGAATAAAGACAGAGGAATAATAGAGAGTTTATTATCACAATGTTGGTAGGTAAATATCAACCTCCTGTGACCACATAATTTTGTGATTTCAAGTAATTAGCTTTTTTCAAAAATATTTTTAAAAACATAGTTTCTTATTCTAAACATATATTGTTTTAATTTGTTTTATGCTGTTATTAAGAGAATACCTGAGACTGGGTAATTTACAAGGAACAGGGATTTCTTCCTTACAGTTCTGGAGGCTGGAAAGTCCAAGGCCCTCGGACCTGCATCTGGTGAGGGCCTTCTTGCTATATCATTCTATGGCAGGAAGTTGAAGGGCAAGAAAACATATGCTAGAAACATAGAGAAAGTGGAAGAGAGAGACAGAGAGAGAAGGGAAAGGGGGCAAGATTATACTTTTATCAGGAACCCACTCTCATGATAACGAACCCACATCTACAACAATGGCATTAATCCTCTAGTGCCCTCATGACCTAATCAGCTTTTAAAGGTCTCACCTCTCAGCATTGCTTCATGCAGAATTGAGTTTCTAACACATGAAGTTTAGGGGACACATTCAACTCATACAACTAGCAGTTAAATCATTTCTCTACCAACCAAGCACACATAAAGTAACCCCCTTTATGAATAATAAAATTTCATAGGAAATAACATTAAACTTTTAAAGATGGACTATCTCATACTCCTAAGTAAAGAATAGAATACTTAAAACCAAACTTTTAATACTTTAGAAAGATCTTGGCCCTTGTTAGTATACAGACACTGATATAAATTTACCTTTATACAAAATTGATATAGATTCAACCTAAAATTTACTGTGTGTCCCATACAAATATTCACTAAACTTTTTTTTGTATTTTTTAGAGCAATGCTATAACCACTTCAATACACATTAACACATTTGGCCCTATTAGCAACTTGATGGTTAAGTGTTGTTATTGTTCCCACATTTAGTAAGTTACTTGTAAGAAGCAGATCAGTGCTTAATTTTTCTTACCAGTGACATCAGCGGTTTTGCATTTGTTCAATATTTTTTAATAAATCACTAACTGAGATTTGTGACTTCTGTACTTACCTTTCTCATTCCAATCATGTGTGAATTAAATAATACGAGCTTCTAATATTTGTTGGCATAAATAGGTTGACAAAAATTGTACTAACAGTTATCTTTTGGTATTCACAGGGGAATTGGTTCCAGGACAGGCTCACATGCACAGTTCATGGATGTAGAAGTCCTTCATATAAAATGCTATAGTAAATATTTGCATATAACCTATGTATATCCTCCCGTATACTTTAAATCCTTTCTAGATTATGTATAATACTAATGCAATATAAATACCATAGAAATAGTTGTTATACTGTACTGTTTTTATTTGTATTATTTCTTCTTATTGTTGTATTGTTATTTTATATTAGTATTTATTTATTTATTTTTTTTTTGCAACAGGGTCTTACTCTCTTGCCTAGGCTGGAGTGCACTGGTATTACCACAGCTCATTGCAGCCTTGACCTCCCTAGCTCAGGTGATCCTCCCACCTCACCCTTCCAGGTAACTGGGACTGCAGGCATGCAATACCATGCCTAGCTATTTTTTTATGTTTTAATTATTTGTGGAGACAAGCTTTTGCCATGTTGCCCAGGCTGGTCTCAAACTCCTGGGCTCAAGGGATCTACCTGCATCAGCTTCCCAAAGTGCTGGGATTATAGGCATGAGCCACTGTGCCTGGCATTTATATTAGTGTTTTTTAAAAACTATTTTCAATTTGCAGTTGGTTGAATCTGAGGATGTTGAAACCATGGATATGGAGGGCCAAGCACGCTACCAGTTTAGCCTCTTAATAATTGATTATTGAATAGAGCTTGCTTAACCCAGTGCTCTATTGATAAGCAATTGAGTATTTCCCCCTAATTTATTCTACTGAAAAAAAAATTATTCTACTGAAAAAAAAAATTCTACTTTTTAAAATATAATTGAATGGCTCAATTAAAGCACATGTATATTTCTTTGCCAAAATCTCTCCCAAAAATGCTGAGCTTACACTTTCTCCCTACAGTGTTTGTGTGTGCCTCCTTTTCTTTTTATATCAAAGCATTGTCATCTGATAAAAAAGTAGTATATGCAATTTTTCACATGTGAGTGGGTGTCAGTATCCTGTATGCATCTTTTTCTAGATTGCTTCTCATCTTTTTTTGCATACATTTATATGCAGTTGTGTGTTATTTTCTTATTAATACAAAAGTCCTTTGTCTATGTGGGATGCTAAATAATCACACCTCCAAAGATGCTACCATCCTAATCCTCAGAATCTGTTAATATGTTTCCTTCCATAGCAAAAGGGACTTTGCAGGTATTATTAAATTAAGTATCCTGGGGAGATTATCCTGGATAATCTGGAGGACTCAGTGTAATTCAGTCTTCATTAGAAAGATGCAGGAAGACAACAGTCACAGCAGGAGATGTGATGACAGAAACAGAGGGAGAGAAGATGATGTGATAATGGAGCAGAGTGAGGCAATTACTGGAAGGGTACTGCAACCCAAGGAATGTAGGCAGTCTCTAAGAAGCCAGAAAAGGCGAGGAACAGATTTACCCCCTACAATCTCCAGAAGGAATGCAGCCCAGCTGACCTTGATTTTCTCCTGTAAAATTCATGTAGTATATAAAGGTAAGTTCTTACCACTGCCAAAAGTGTAAGATAATTCATTTGTGGTGTTTTAAACCATTACATTTGTGGTATTTTATTATAGCAGCAATAGGGAATATGCAAAATGCTAAGGCAATTAGTAATTTGTCAATTGATATGTGTAACTGCTTTTCTTTTAAAAAATTTTCTTATTTTTATTAATAAGAATTTTCTTTACATTCTGGGATACGTGTGCAGAATGTGCAGGTTTGTTACATAGGTATACACATGCCATGGTGGTTTGCTGCACCTATCCACCCATCTTCTAGGTTTTAAGCCCCACATGCATCAGGTGTTCATCCTAATGCTCTCCCTCCCCTTATCTCCCACCCCCGACAGGCCTGCATGTGTGATGTTCCCCTCCTGGTGTCCATGTGCTCTCATTGTTCAACTCCCACTTATGAGTGAAAACATGCAGCGTCTAGTTTTCTGTTCCTGTGTTAGTTTTCTGAGAATAATGGCTTCCAGCTTCATCCATGTCCCTGCAAAGGACATGATCTCATTCTTTTTTATGGCTGCATAGTATTCCATGTTATATATGTGCCACATTTAAATGCCTATCAATGATAGACTGTGTATTTGCTTTTCTAACTCTGCCCTTTAGTCGTTGTTTCTATTTTTTGCCATAGTATATTTTAAGAATTTTATTTATGTGTCAAGTGTCACTTAATAACAGGAATACATCCTGAGAACTGTGTAAATGGATAATTTTATTTCGTGCAAATCTGTAACATGTTACTGTACTGAATACTATAGGCAATACTAACACAGTGTTAAGTATTTGTGTATCTAAATGTAGAAAATTTAGTAAAAATACAATACTATAACATTATGAGACCATCATTATATGTGTCGTCCATCACTGACCAAAATGTCCTTATGTATTTCATGACTATACTTAAGAATTCCCTTTTGTCCCATTGATTTCAGGTCCTATATTTACTAAAATCCCAAAAATTTGATGTTTATACCAGGGCAAGCTCTGGACTATATTTCATTAATTGGTCAGCCAATATGTGGTCCAGTATCACACTATTTTCATAAACATAGTTTAATAATACATTTTAATAGCTTATAGTAATATTCTACTCTCATTGCATTTCTGTTCCAGAGTTTTGCTAGTTCTTCTCCCATGTGTGTTTTCCACAAGAACTTCTGTGTAATTTTAAACTACATAATCATCATTATCACACCCTAAGAACTACAGAAACAAACAAACAATCTCTCTGATGATATTTAAGTTGAGATAGTATTAACTGGATAGATTATTTTATACAGGATATAACATATTTATAATATTGAAGAAAAATGAATTCAAAGGAAGCATATCATCTGATATTAAGATTTACTATAAAAGTTACAATAATCGAGGTAATGTGGTGTTAGAGAAAAGACAGAGACACAGATCAATAGAACAGAATAGAAAATCCAAAAATACAACAAGAAAAATATTGCCAATTTCTGACAAAGGGGCAATGGCAATCCAAAGGAGAGGAGATAATTATTTCAAGAAATGAGGTTGAACAATTGGACATTGACATAATGAAAAAAAGAACCTGCCCTAAATATTGCAATTTACTTGATATTAACTCAAAATGGAGCATAAGTCTAAATATAAATCTATAATAATTTTGGAAGAAAATATAGAAGACAATTTTCATGACCTGAGGTTAGTTGTGGAGTTCTTAGACATAGTCCATAAAATAAAAATTGCTTTATAATGATAAATTGAACTTTATTAAAATTAAAACTTTTTTTTTAATGGAGTTTCACTCTTGTAGCCCAGCCTGCCAGCCTGGATGGCATTACATTGGCTCACTGCGACTTCCACCTCCCAGGTTCAAGAGATTCTCCAGCCTCAGCCTCTCAAGTAGCTGGGATTAGAGGTGCGCGCCAACACGACCGGCTAATTTTTATATTTTTTAGTAGAGGCAGGGTTTCACCATGTTGGCCAGGCTGGTCTCGAACTCCTAAACTCAGGTGATCTGCCCACTTTGACCTCCCAAAGTGCTGGGATTACAAGCGTGAACCACCGCTTCTGGCCTAAAATTAAAAAGTTTGTTATGTCCAAACACATTTCTAAAGGGGAAAATCAACAGGTTGTAGACTCTGAGAAAGCATATGCAAACTATGTATCTTACAAGGCTTGTGGCCATAATATAGAAAGATGTATTTTTAAACTCTCAGAACTCAACAGCAAGAAAACAAACAATTCAATTTAAAAATAGGCAAA
The DNA here is from genome assembly GCF_003255815.1 of Theropithecus gelada. Classification (NCBI taxonomy): domain Eukaryota; kingdom Metazoa; phylum Chordata; class Mammalia; order Primates; family Cercopithecidae; genus Theropithecus; species Theropithecus gelada. The sequence goes on from NC_037670.1 coordinate 134,028,620, forward strand.
AGATTTAAAAGATATTTTTAAAAGGAGGATATGTGGATTAAAAATAAGTACATGTTTTCATGTACTTATCTTACATGAAAATATGTACAACATCATTAACCACTTGGAAAATTCAAATCAGAGCCACAATGATATTCTACTATGTACATATTATGGTGGTAAAATTTAAAATTAAAATTAGAAATGGCTATAATACTGACAAGGACAATTTTTGCAAGGGTACGGAACAATCGGAACTCTCATACGTGTGTGGTGAGAATGTGGAATAGCATAGCCACTCACAAAAATTTTCAATTTTGTTATATGCTACTTAAAGTTTTAAACTAACAAGCATCATTTCCCAAAAAGATCAGAAGATCCTAAGTGTTGGTGATGTGTTTTATAACTCTGATTACTTCAGAAATGTATTTCTTGAACCCAGCTGACACTCAAAAATGATTGCTTAGAAACGAGGTGTGGTGGCTCATACATGTAATCTCCGCACTTCGCAGGGCTGAGATGGGAGACTCACTTGAGCCCAGGAGTTTGAGACCAGCCTGGACAACATAGGGGGACCCTATTTCTACAAAAAAACAGTTCTAGTGGCACAGACTTGTGGTCCCAGCTACTTGGGAGGCTGAGGTGGGAGGACGGCTTGAGCCTGGGAGGTAGAGGCTGCAGTGAACAGCCACTGAGCTCCAGCCTGGGAAACAGCAAGACGCTGTCAAAAAAAAAAAAAAAAAAAAAAAAGTATAACCTGCCTCAAAAACCAAAAAATAAAAAATAAATAAAAAAGCAAAAGCAAAAAATGAAATGATTTCTTTGAAAGATGATAGTTACAATTTTTTTTGTTGGACTTAGATTGATGAAAATTAAGATTTCTTTTAAATGAAATGACTAATTTCTCTTCAACCTGAATAATTATGTAAGATTGCAAAGGAGATGTGAAAATATGCACCCAAACCAGGATGAATCATCCTTTTTTCCCTAATTTTTCATTTTTTGATGTTAAGCAAAAGAGAATACACTGAAAATCACAATTTATCCTATTTTATATCTGAAATATTCAGAGTAGAATAATAATGGCTTTTGTGTCAAGCAGGTAGGTGATTGATTTGATTGCTTAATTCACTAGGTACCGTATCACTTGGGACAATGAAGAAAACAGCAGACTAACTGATTATTTTTGTCACTTCCAACTCAGTAGATTCCTGGGGAGGCCTCTGGAGAAAAGCTGCCCAAGTGATTAATAGGGATTTCCACCCTCTGAATTCTATCCATGGATTTTAGTATTCTAGCCATCTTAATTATTTTCTTTCTATTCTATGTTCATTTGCAAATCTCTCAGAAAGAGGTAAAGAAACACTCTCCTTGGTGAACATTTAAAAACATCAAAGAAACTAACATAAAGCAGATACCACTAACTTTTTATTAAGTTGCTGAAAATAAAAGGAACATGTGAAAGCTTTATGGCCTCTTCATCAAGCTACCAGGAAGCATATTGAACTGTAGGCATGATAGTGGCTTGGAATTAATGTGTTCAGTACAATTTTAATAAAACTAAAGGAGAGAAATGAAAATTTGAAAATACTGGTTTCTACTTCTCAAAATATTTCCCCATATTTTAGAGAAATTACTTAGGAAAGAATCCTTATCATCAGTGTTGAAAAGGAGTTCTGCATCTTATAATCAGTTCCATTGTGTTCAGGAGTTACTGTAGACTGAGCTTTTTCAACAACAGGAAACATTTATCTTAAGTAAAAAAAAAAAAAAAAAATCCTGATGATCACTTGGAAAACATTAGAATTACAGAAATTCTGGCATCCAATTAGGTTGTAAATCCAAACCAGTATAAGTATGTGTCAAATACAAATATATTGGTCTTAAACAAGATGCACACTGAGCCTGCATCAATAGTGATCACTGAAGGTTGACCTTAAATGCACTGTTGAGGTTTGAAAGATCAACACATTTTGGTAATCTGCTTATATTTTTTGGGACAAGAATTTGCACTGCCAAGTAAGAAATTTCTGGTGCCTGAAAAAATTAAATCAACCCATTATAGTCTATCTTTTCTACTGTTTGAAACTACAACAAAATGCAAAAGTCACTTGTTAAGGACTCTAAAAAGTTAAAAATGGAAGGCACATTAGTGAGAGCGACCAAAACTTGAAGAATAATCTATAACCAGGTTGAGTTTCTTTTTTTTTTTTAATCTGTTGTCTTTTGTTTGTTTGTTTGTTTGTCTCTCAACTTGTTCTGAAGATACTACCTGTATGGAACTGCACAGCAGGTGTGAGCAGAGAAAATCTGAGATAAACTGTCCAGAGAACTCGGATAAGGAGCCCCAGGAAGCCACCACCAGGAGTAGGGGGTAGGATCACTATGGTTGTTGTTGATGCTGTTGTTGTTGCTCTCTTTTGGTCTTGTGTCAAGGGCAACCCCAATCATACAGCTGCAATGTGGCAGTGATAGCAGATCTAAAATCCTAAAGGAAAAACCTGTATTTTTGACAAGAGGAACTAAGAAAAGGGAACCATAAACTCCAAAGAGTGATAGGATGGGGAACCCATTATTTGTCTTTCTTTTTTCTGTCACTGTGGTGCCCCAGGGTAGACCCAGTTATGCAGAAATGAGCAAGCGATAAAGCCAGGAGCTAATACTCTACAAGAAACTCTATCTTTCTATTCAGAAGATAGGCAAAAGGGTTCCCAGGAAGTTACTGAGTACGTGAGAGATTCTACAGAGAAGAGAGCTAGAGGAGAGGTTTCCCTGAGTCTGGACATGAAATGATACAAGTCCCAGACTCTTCTCTGAAGAACACATGCAAGGACTAGACGCAAAGCCTAATCTCAAAGGCTGTGAGAGCTGAACTCTAATATAAACTGAGATACTAGTTGTACACTAATCCCTGAGAGATACATGCATGAGAGACCTAAAGCAGCAGAGCAAAGGCTCTGAAAATTCAGCTTACCAGGACTCAGAGAAGTTGAGACAGGATCTGCAGTCTGACCTAATTAGGTCAATTAACCAATAAAACAAAGCAAAACAAAATGCACTTTCTCCAGAAGATTTTCACATGACTCAGAGTACCATAAGATAATATACAAAATGGCTCTGGTACAGTCTAAAATTATTCAACATACAGAGGGCCAGGAAAATATGAGCTATTCTCAAGGGAAAAGTTAATCAACAAAAACTCCAAAAGGACCCCCATGTTAGAATCATCAAAGACTTTAGAGTAGCTATTATAATCATGCTCCATAAGGTAATGTTAAATTACCGTAAATTAATGAAAAGTTAGTATTTCTCAAAAAAGAAATAGATACAATAATAAGAACCAAATGGAAATAATAAAATACCTGAAATTTTGAAAAAGGTTATTAGATAAGCACAATAGCATAATGGCGATGACAGAGGAAAGATTCAAAGAAATTGAAGACAGATTAATATAAATTATCCACTTTTAGAAGATAAAAAAATATATTGAACAATATGAACCACAAGGACCTGTGAAACAATATCAAATTTGGATAGATTCATCCAGTATATCTTCAAATATTTTTTCCCTCTCCTAGTAATCCAATGACCCAAAAAGGTAGAGCTTTTGACATTGTATTTTGATTTTAGTTTTACAATTAGTTTCATGAATCAACAGGACTTTAAACATTTTGTAAATATAAAACTTCACTTGAAGGGTACTATCATGTTTCATAACCCAAGAAATAAGGCTGAATCATTTTAGCAAATAGAATTTTAATGAACAGGTCATAAGCTTGAATCTTGGAGAAAGTAAATGAGTTGAGTTTCTGAAAGTAGCATCTTAGATATCCAGATAAACCCATTCTAAAATAAATAAATAAATAAATAAATAAATAAATAAACAAAAGTAGGAATCTGGATAAAGTAGAGCAAACATTAAATTCATGATTAATCTTATATTGACAGGAGGAATTTTCCAGGGATTGACCAAAAAATACTGAAAAGCAAAATGCTTTGTGAACTATACTGAATGAATTTGCAACCATAAGTTATAACGGAGCTTCTATATTAACAATTCATTGTTAACTATTAGTTTCTAACCCAGAGAGAGCAGTAAAGGACAGCATGAACTGGAGAGTTGGACCTGAAAAACCTGCTTAACATTGCTATCCTCATATAATGAGAAACTAGATTAGAATATTAAAATGTCATTCATAAACAAGGATAATATAACAAGTATTTTTTTATATTTTCAAACTGAGTTCTCGAGTGGAAAAAAATATTTACTAAAACCATAACCACAGGCTTGCCTTTATACAGGATTGAGATCTACATTTATACTACTTATATTATTATGGAAATGACAAGCTGATAAATGAAAATAAAAACTGGACCAGTTAGCAACTCTTCCGTGCTATCTGGAATAAACAAAATTAAATATTATTTGGAGAAACTTAACCTTCAATGAATGCCTTATAAGGATTCTGACATGTAAAGCTCCACCAAGCTTTAGTATAATCCCAAATTATAAAGATATATAAAGAAAAATGTCAGGAGCATTGTCAGCATAAATTAATGAGCAAATTTACATGCCAAGACATTTTGAAACTAAAGTAAATAATTCTTTTTTTAAAAAAAGCAAACAATTGCATACTTCATTCTAACAAACACATTTACACCATATTGTACTGATTCTGTAGAACAATGAAGACAAAACAAAGATCTTAAACTAGCCCAGTGCTGTCAAATCAGATTAATGGGGATGCTTTGTCCTGACTTTCCACACACCAGAACAATTCTTTAATGAATTATTGTATGACCAACCTAATAAAAATGATGCAAACAATCACACTAACCAGTCTTCTCCTATAAACAGAGTCTTCAAGTTCGCTCCTACTCCAAGTGCTGTTCAGAATTTAATGGTTGAAGGACTGGAATGTGTAGTTTATCAGGAGATCTATGTCACATATTTCTGCTGTTGGTAGAATCTAATAGTAAGAGTATAGAACTTTGTGGAATTCTCTGGAAAGCTGCCACATAATTAGCTTACTATTACCCATGTAATTGTGCCAAAGGAATCTTCAGGACCAGACTCTTGGGATGTGGAGAATGCAAAAGAATTATTTAATGTTCAGGATCAGCATGATCTCCTTACTCTGAGAAGGATCCAAACACAGCTAACTCTTCATCTGAAACTGAATTATTATCCAGCATTGGTCCTCACGCTCACCGTTCCTATCAGTTCATGCTGCCAGAGGCTGTTGTCATTGTCTGTTCATCAAAGCATAAAGATATGGCATCTCCAGGCTTACCAATTCTGGCACTTCTGGGCTTTCTGCTTGTATCAAGAAGGGCTTCCATCCAACCACCAAGGAGCCCAGGCTGTTTAGTTTATGTAAACATGTGTTGGCACAAAACATAAAAATAATTGTGCTAGATCTGAGGTGATATGTTTCTAATATTAGCACCATCAACATCAGACAGCTGCCTATGGGCATGTGATTGCCTGATTTCCTTAAGACGTTTCCAGAAATGACTGATATTTTATACATTTTTAGATGAGAAAGTTTTATATTTATTACACTTGCGCATTTAGAAATTTTCTTTTTGGACTGGTCTGTCTCAAGAGTGTTAAATTAATACCAATTAATGAATTCAAATACTACGACCAGATCTACTGTACTATATATAACAACAACAACAAAAAGAAAGAAAGTGGGGCATGGAGGAAGGAAAGAAGGGGGAGACAGAGGGAGGGAGAAAGAAAGGGTAAGGGGAAAGAAGCCAGAAAGAAAAGGAGAAAGAACTTCACAAATAAGAATGTCAATTCGACTGAGTACAGAATTTCAACAAAACAAAAGTATTATAAAAGAATCGAGAAGAATAACTGAAAATGTATGATGTTCTACCAAAGCAAACTCTTATTCAAGGAAGAGGTAGAAATAAAGACATTTTCAGGTAACTAAAATTCAGAGAGGTTATTACTAATCTGAATAAAAGACCTTCTACAGAGAATTCCTGAAGAAGAAGGAAATACAGTGAAGAAAGATAACCTGAATTGGAATGAAATGACAACCAACCCGAAATATTAATGTATTAATATTTATACATTAATAAATATATATTTATATTTAATATAAACATATATGTATACATTTAATATAAATATATATGTATATACATATTTATATTTAATATAAATATATATTTATATACATAAATAATATAAACAAACTGAACAGTATAAAATAATATAATATCTAATTTGGTGAGAAATGTGAAAATTAAATATTTAAATAATATACAATATGGTAGGTGGTAATCAGAATCAATTATTAGACTAGAAACACTATGTACTACTTCCAAATCAGAAAAAAAAAAGGATGAAAACCTCTGTTAATCTAAAGTAATATACTGAAAACCAGAAAAGGGCAAATAAAAATAACCAGGGGAAATAAAAATCAGATATATGTTATAAAATTATGCCAAAAACATAGTGCACATGACACAATTAGGTTAATTAAAATCATCTATTAAATGGCAGTATGTATCAGAGTGTATTTGTTTAAAAATACATGTTTTTACAGATATATACCTAGAACACAATGGGAAGGAGATGTTGAAAGTTTTGAAGAATATATACTGCGTATATAAAAACCAAACTAAAACTTGGTTGATTCTATTAATATCAAACAAAATTTTCTGTCACCTTAAATATTAATAAATATAATAAAAGACCACTAAATTATGGAACACTCTGACAACGGGACGCCATATAGCAGCAGAAATAAATTAATCAGAGCTAGAAGTTGAATAACAATATACGTGGCCAAAGGATTAACATAATTATACCATTTATATGAATGTATAAAACAGTAAAAATAAATTTTTAATTTTACCTAGATAATTAGGGTGTCTTGAAATAAATGTTTAATGTGTTATACTGGTGAGTATTGATAGTAGTTTTCATGATTTCTTTACCTGGGTGGGTACCCAGGTAATTGTTTCACTCTTCTCTATGCCTTTTGTATATCAATTACAGATCAGGGGAGCAATTTAATAATTTAAAGAAACTGATTCAATAGTATTTGGGGTTTCTTTGGCTTATATAAGACTTTTTCTGGGAATGATAAAATTACTGGCTTTGTATGATGAAAAAATAAATCATTACCATCATCACAGGATTGATTTGGAAACAGCGTTTTACCCCCTCAACCACAGCTGGCTGAACCTTGTCTAATTGGTAAATTCCAGGATGTACTGCTGTCCTTTTGAAGAAGTCACATCATTTATTTTCAGCAGACATTAATTTTATTTCCAGTTTTTCTTCTCTAGGTAATTGGAGTATCTTGCAGTCTGGCCCATTATTCATCTGGGGTTTATAAATCCTTCTACAGCTTGCACCACCTTTCTAAGTTTGAACCTACTTTCGAGGGTATATATCCTCCCTTCCCCCACAACTCTGAAAATATGTAGCTGAAAGAGAGCCAAAATCTTTCTCTCTCAAACTATAAGTCCCAGTTTTATCTGCATAGTTAAAAGCAGAGAGTTTCCGGTAGCATAGAAATTATAAAAACAGTACATTTTGTATATGTGTATACATATAAATACATATATGGATATTTACATATGTGCATACATGTATATGTAAAAGTATATGCAAAAACACATTTTGTACCCTGTATATAGTATATATTATATATAACATGTATGCATATACATTTATGTATAACATTTTTTACAGTCATGACCTAAGCTTTGTTTTGTTTTAGATTTTATATCCCCTTGGTGGTGATATTATAGTCTGAGTTTGGGGTCCTAGAAAATATATTTCCTTCCTCTCAAGTTTCTTCTGCCCCAGCTCAGCATCCTTTGAAGATGTTTATCTCAACATCACAATGAATAATGACTATTGTAGACATATCTGTGTGTGTTTGTCTATGGGCATGTGTTTCCTTGTTCTTCTTGGCTTTTTTTTCATATTAATTAGATTATTTCCTATGGGGAACCTGCTGGTGTGCCAATTTGTTCGGCCCATGTCCTGGCATGATAGCCTAGTGGCAACATGTAAGGCCCTGGGCTGAGTAAACAAGCAGAGATAAGTAAGCGTGGCTACACAGATAGATCCTGGGCAATGCCCTATGTTCCAAGTTCATCTAACCCAGCTGTGCCCTAGGGCTTTCCAATTATTTGAGTTTTTAGTTCCCCCCTAAGCTACTTACAATGGGTTTCTCTCACTTGCTATCAAAGTCTCCAGAATAACACTAGTATTTTTTTTGTTTGTTTTATTTCTGAACTTTTAATTAAAGTATATATCATACATACAAAAACAATCGAACATCATAAGTATTCTGTTTGGTAAGTTTTCACAGAGTAACACTCCCAGTAAGTATCACCCAGATTCAGAAACAGAAGACTCCCAGCATTCCTCAAACCTCCCTATTCTCCTTCTAGCCATTGCCCTTTCTAGTAGTAACTACAATGCCCTTTTAAAAAAATATTGTATTATAAAAAATTTTCTACATATAGGAATTTTGAAAAACTTTCACCGTGGGCACTTAAATAACCACCACCTAGATTCTACAATTAACATTTTACTATAGGCACTTTATCACATAAGTAGCTATCTATTTATGTTTCTATTCATCCTTTAATCCACCTTACTTTTTTGATGGATTCAAAGTAAGCTGCTGACATCAGGACGTTTCCTTTCAAGTTCTTCATCATGCATATTTTTAAGTAGACTGCATATCTTCTTTTTAGGAAAAACACACCGTGAAATGCACAGTCTACTCTAGCCAACCCTAGAAGCTCCTCAGTATCAAACATGTTTCTGTTCTGTTTTCATCCATGGTGTTTGAATGGGTTGTCTAAAATTAAAAACATAGAGGGATGGGATGCTGGCTACATTTTTTGCTAGGTCACCTAAGCATTTAATGTTGCTATTATATGTAATGATCATACTCTCATTTTTTCCTCTTTGAGTAATCCAGAATATGTCAAGAATATTTATATTCATCATTTCCCAATGAGGTTTAACTGTGTTAGGTGTCCAACAGACCTGGGCTTAACAGTTTTAGGCAGTTCTCTATAGAAAATTCTCTCGGAGTATCTAATATCAAATTCGCAGCAGAGGACCAAAATGCTCAGTGATCAGTCATCATTCTTCTCATGGCTCTTCTTACTGTTATTGTCAATTTACTCCAAAGATGACCAGGAAAGCAACAGGTTTTTTGAGAAATTCAAAATACAGTCCTTAGTTCTTGGTATAATATATTTAAAGGAGTCAGAGAATCCGTATTCCAAACATTAAATCAGTCTTTGATTTGTTGGGTGAATTACTAACTTCAAATTATTCAAGTGTTTATTCTCACTTCAACTTTTGAATAGGTGCAATATGTTTATAACAAGAAGGTTTTGTGTTGATAAACGCAGCACTTCAAACCAAGAAATAACCTATTTCACTTAGGTCATCACTAGGATTGTATCAGATGTTTATATGCCAACACAGATATTCACATCTCAGGCTCAAATGCTTTTCTGGGTGAAGATGCTACTGAAGGTAGGGGTGCTGTGCTTTTATGTTCTAATAGATCTGGCAGGATTCTTAGAGTATGAAATATGAGTACGACTTTGAGTGCATATTGTGCCATTGAATCTGTGTTCTGGGCACACCACTGGTGCCTCCCTCATCACTTCTTTGATTCCCATGGCACCCTCTGTCTCTACCCTACGTGGTTGCTTGAGTTTCCAGTATTGAACCTCTTCAAGCCCTGTGATGTGTGTTTGCTATGCCACACTGCAGAATATGCTTATTTATTTCTGTTTGTGTTTGTGTTTTGCTTATAAACAGTTCTTATTCAAAATAATGTTCTTAATGCTACTGTGCTCAGTACTTAGGGGCTAAAGTGAGACTTCATCAAAAAACTTGGGTATAAAGATAAACAGTTTTCATGTGAGGAATAAACTGTGAAATTTACTTAACTAAAAGGGCCAGGACAATTCAAAGTTATGAATAGACATTTTAAAGAACAGAAAATAGCCAGGCGCGGTGGCTCAAGCCTGTAATCCCAGCACTTTGGGAGGCCGAGGTGGGTGGATCACGAGGTCAGGAGATCGAGACCATCCTGGCTAACATGGTGAAACCCCGTCTCTACTAAAAATACAAAAAACTAGCCGGGCGTGGTGGCGGCGCCTGTAGTCCCAGCTACTCGGGAGGCTGAGGCAGGAGAATGGCGTGAACCCGGGAGGCGGAGCTTGCAGTGAGCTGAGATCCGGCCACTGCACTCCAGCCTGGGCGACACAGCGAGACTCCGTCTCAAAAAAAAACAAAAACAAAAACAAAAAGAACAGAAAATAGACATTTTAAAGAACAGAAAATTTTAATCATAATATTTTTAAATTCATTCTTCAATTCATTCAGCTACTCAGTCTTCCATTTATCAACCAAGAAATATTAAGTAAGCACCTTCTATGTGTTCAGTAGTTGCTGAGAGTGCTGAGAGTACTGAGAGTACAAAAGTGAAAATGATGCAAAGTCCTTGTCTTCATGGAGCCCACAGAGAAAGAGAGAAGCACTGGTATGTAAGGCCCAAGAAGAGAATGCATGTGGTATATTTATGGAGGTTATCAAAAAGCAATGTAATGACAGCATTTTAAGCAATGGAAAATGGAAGGAGATAAAGACAGCAATGGAGAAAGGATTAAACTCTTTCTAGGCCTTATAGGCATAGTGAGCATTTTGATTTGAATATTAAGTATTATAGGAAGCCATTGGGGCAATTTAATCAGGGATAGCAAGTTGACCAAGATATTCTTTTTTTTTTTTTTTTTTTTTTTTTTTTTTTGAGACAGAGTCTTGCTCTGTTGCCCAGGCTGGAGTGCAGGCTCTGTTGCCCAGGCTGGAGTGCAGTGGCGCGATCTGGACTCACTGCAAGCTCCGCCTCCCGGGTTCACGCCATTCTCCTGCCTCAGCCTCCTGAGCAGCTGGGACTACAGGCGCCTGCCACCTTGCCCGGCTAATTTTTGTTTTTTTTGTATTTTTTAATAGAGACGTGGTTTCACTGTGTTAGCCAGGATGGTCTCGATCTCCTGACCTCGTGATCCGCCCGTCTCGGCCTCCCAAAGTGCTGGGATTACAGGCTTGAGCCACCGCGCCCGGCCCAAGATATTCTTAATGTTGCCTTCAGCTTGTCTAAACTTTAGACAGGTTTCTTTCTGCCTTTAGACCTCTGTCCTCCTTTTTCTTTGAGCATTTACTTTCAAAATCCTGTAATTTAAATTCTCTCTCTCCCCCATTTGAGTTGTAAATATTTTTTTTTTCTTTTTAAAATATATTTAGGGGTTTACAAGTGCACGTTTCTTACATGCTTATGTTGCATAGTGCTGAAGTCCGGGCTTTTAGTGTACCCATCACCCTATTTTAAAAGCCTCTTGTCTGTATCACAACCCAGGAAAGCAATTCCGTAGGACCTAGGAACCATCCCTTTGAAATGCAATTGAGGAGGATATTGCCCCTACCTCTCAGACTCTGTGGGAGAGTAAGAGCTTAACTGTAGCAAGGTCCTCAGTCCAAGTTATAAAACTACCTCCTGCCATGAAGATATGATAAAATTTACTTTCTGTTTAGATAAAGTCAATTAGTAAACACAGATGACTTAAGATCTCCCACCCCAACTCTTAAAAACTCTCCAACTCTTTGTCTTAGTGGAATTGAACCCAGACTGAGTTCTGATGTCTTTCTCCTATTGTAGCAGTCACCTTGAATAAAGCCTGCCTTGCCTGTTTAACTTTGTACAGTGTAATTTTTGCTTTGACAGAATAAATGCCCAATTGTGATAGTGAATGCTGAGGAGACAGCCATTGATGCTATGGGAAATTATAATAGAAAGATTGCACCTGGTCCAGGTGGTCAAGGTGAAGATTCTCACAGGAAGCTAGATGTGAAAGGAGTGTGGTAATTAAGTACAGGTGAGTGTGAGGGTGTGGAGGGAATGTTCCCTGCAGAATGTAAAGGCCCTGTGATAAAACAGAACACGGCCATGAAAGAAAAGGAGAAGTCCACTGAGGCTGGAGTCAGGAGAAGCAAGGTAAGTGGGAGCATCGATTAGGGGCCAGCCCATGCAAAATGTTACAGGCTGTACTAAATATCTGATTTATCCCAAAGCAAATGAAGAAGTGTTTGGACAGGGGGAAAGGCGGGACTTGAGATGGTTCCATTTATCTCTGGGTAAAATTAAAATACTCTAGTAGCAGTGTGGGAACTGAATAGAGGGATAAATTATCTGTGAGGATTCAGTTAGCAAGCCAGTGTGATAATTTAGGTAAGAGAAGATGATAGCTTGATTTGGATACAACAGCCATGAAAGGAATGAACAGACTTCAGAAATGTATGAGTCAAGCAGACAACTTTGGGATAAATTAGATGGAAGAAACGAGAGAGGAGGAGCAACCGATAACCTCAGATTTGCATTGAACATAAATAGAGCTACTCACTAAGAAAGAGAATATGTAACAGTTTTGGGCAGGAGGAAATGCTGAGGTGGAGAAGGTAAAACACATCCCTCCTTACTGCATGTGATAAGTTCCAAGAACCCCGCTGGATGACTGGAACCATAATTACTAAGGAACCTGATTGTCATAAGTTGGAACACATTTCTGTTCACATCCTCCACCCAGAAATTTAAAGAAGTCTTTTCCATCTTAACTCAGCACTCACTTACCACGCACTATAGCTATAACTATTGCAGTTTGAAATGTGACAGCAAAAACTAGCTTGCATTTCTTTTTCCTTGTTCATAATTTTATAGATAAAGGGTTATTCTTAACAGATCTTAGCAGCTTCAGCATACAATTATTTTTTATTTCCTTATTAACTAGAGAAACTTTTCACTTAAAAGAAGCACTTTATGGCTTCTCTTCTGCATTTCCAAGTTGGCAGCATCACTATGCTTGTACTTCAGGACCATAATTAAGTAAAATAAGGGTGATTTGAGCACAAGCATTGCAATGCTGAGGTGACAGTCCATCTGATAACCAATAGGGCTACTAAGTGAGTAACCAGCAGGTGGAAAGCATGGATACATTGGACAAAGGGATGATTCACAGCCCTGGTGAGAAAAGCAGGATGGTGGTGCACAGTTTAAAACTTGTGAGTTTAGTTCTGGAATTTTCTGGTTAATATTGTAGGACCCTAGTTGACCATGGGTATTTGAAACTGTGGAAAGCAAAACTACAGATGAGGTAGGAATAGTGTATGTAGAAAGAAAGACTGCAGCAGTAAAAAGGGCATCCGTGAGTCCTAAGCACAAGAAGAGAAGAATCAGAAAGGCATGTGTGGAACAACTTTGCAGTTACTGTCTATGGTCACGGCTGCTTGGCAGGAAAAGCCATGTGGTAAAACCAAATGAAACAAACAAACAAAAAACCCGAAAGGCAGAGTATGTTAGTCTTTCATTTGTTCAACAAAAATGTTTATTAAGTACCAACTGATACCATACTTACTCTCTTTTTGTTCACAGTTTTGATTTGTATGTAGTTTTTCTAGAGAAAAAAATAGGCCTGGCTATAGGACATGAGTTTGCAGGAGTCATTTGCACTTACATTTTCATTACAACATAATTAATTTGCATTCTAGTTTCACTTATCAGTATTCTCAGCTTAGAAAATGTGAGTTTACCCCAGATATATGGAGCCACTCTGCATAGGCTAATAGCCTACTGAGCTCTCGGAGCCTGAAAGACTTAGATTAGTAAACACTCAGAGCTTTTTAATCACTTGAAAATTTATAGAAAATCCTTCCTCTTGGCCAGATTCACAAAATGTTCACATACATATTAAGTGTAATGTCTTGAATGGAAAGCCACATCAACCGAGAAATATAAAACTGTGGTGTCGCTATAAATAGTCTCAAGGAAGCATTTTTGGACCATTCCATACTTGAGTTCTTTTTTAAGTGTGAGGCCTAGTTCACCCATCCCATGAATACCATTTAACATTATTCGAATTAACATTCACCCTTTCAGATCTCATACCTACTAACATTTAACAACCTTGTTGATTGGTTAATTTATCTTCCACTAATGTTCCCAGCATGCAGACTTGACAGACTATTACCTCACTTGTTAATGTATTATTTGGTGTTTTAAAGTCAGATGTGATTTGACATAGCATGACCTATAACTAAGTAAACAATTTAAAAGCCATATGCCAACTCACTACTCTATTGACTTTCAGTTAGTACCTAGTGACATGTAAAAGGAATTTTTAAAAAATAGCCACTGTACCATACTGAGACATGATGTCGTGTAAAGAAATTAGGAAATATTTCCAAATAAGGCAAAACATAGATTGAGTCAGTTCTTTGTATATCTCTGTAAATCTCCCTTGGTTTCTTATACTGCACAGTTATTGCTAAGGTTTGGGCAAAATGTTTGTAAAGTAGTTATAAATAGCCTTAAAAGGGCCTCAGTAAACACCTGAGAATTAATAATAAGATTATTATTACTGATTACCCTTGTCATGTTTAGCAATAGCACCTTCTGAAGTCTTTTTCAAAAAAATAATCATTTATATGATATTTGGGGCAGATTCAGGTATGGTAAGGCCTTAAGCTTATACAACTGTGGGTGTTTCCTTGCTTAAAAAAAAATTAAAATTGCAAAAGAGAGATTAGCTGCATAGTCTTGGAGGAGGCTCATTCTAATTAGGGAGGCCTGAAGCTTAAGCTGCCTTAGCTTCACAGTAAATAAACCTCTAACAAAAGTGGAGTATAGTTTATAATCTATAAAATCTGTACCTTAACAGCAATTAATTTTTTCCCTCAGGAGCAACACAGAACTGTTGTCCAAGGATGTTCATCCCTCCAGAGATGTCCATACTCCCTCCCATATGCTTTTATTTAAATTTGGAAAATGACAAGCAAATAGAGCACATTTGTCACCTAAAGTACCCCTGCCACATATAAAGATATGCCTCCATATGCATTCTGGGACTTTGGAGATAGATACTCATAAAGGGTGGAAAGAAATTGGAGCTAAATAAATAAATCAATAGATACATAAGTAAATAATAATGAGAATTTGAAGTTTACCTCTGGGCAAGTGTTTAGTTTGAGGGAACAGCTTCAAGTTTCAATCCAATTCAATTTAACAAACATTACTTACTTTGAAACAAATAAACCCAACCACGATCTGGGAAAGATTCGCACAGAAAGTGACTTGATTTTGCCATTAGAAAGTGACTTGAAGCCATCTAATTCATTTTTCTCTGTCTATCATCATTGCCCAAATGAGGCTTTCTCATCCTCTTGGAGGGATGTCTGTTTAACAGCCTCAAAGTGGTCTGATATGCATCATGATAGAGGATCTTTCTTTTTATTTCTTATTTTTAGTTTTTGTGGTTTTTTTTTTAACAGAGTCTCACTCTGTCGCCCAGGCTGGAGTGCAGTGGTGTGATCTCAGCTCACTGCATCTTGCACCTCCTGGGTTCAAGCGATTTTCCTGACTCAGCCTCCCGAGTAGCTGGGACTACAGGTGCGTGCCACCAAGTCCAGTGAACTTTTTTCTATTTTTAGTAGAGACGGGGTTTCACCATGTTAACCAGGATGATCTTGATCTCCTGACCTGGTGATCCACCTGCCTCGGCCTCCCAAAGTGCTGAGATTACAGGTGTGAGCCACTGTTCCCGGCCAGATCTTTCTTTTTTTGTATATTGAGGATCTACAGCTCAAAACTGTGAAATATAGGCATTTTGAAATGATAATAAAATATCTAAAGAATTTTTTTAAAAAAAGAAAGAAAGCCAAGAAGACAATCCATGAAATGGAGGCTCTGTCCGTATACAAGATTAAGATTGAAGTGCAGATGTTCACACTCCTTCAACTCATATATGGCAGACAGAATTTAAACCCAGAGCATGGGCTTTAAACTCTATCCTTCAGTGCAGCTCTGCATCTTCCCTGATTACTTCTCTGCTCCTCTCTCACCCACTGAATATAAATTGTTATGATTTCTTAAATGTATATTGCACAAGGTTTTTAGAAAATTATAGTTTGTATGTTAAAATCTTTTTGGAGACACATCTCATTCATATGCAAGGAACTGATTCTATAAAGTATATCTGAAAAGCAACCTCATTATTTAAAGTCATGTCATGCAAATTAAAAACCATATATTGAAATTGTTCTTTTTGCAAAAGAGGTAAATTATCTGCAAAGTGTTGTGTGAACTGCCTTCCCGTAGGAAAAAGTTGACTATAGAAAAAAGAATAAGACTTATGAAACATATTTTATCATTTAAATAGTTTAAAGATTATGTTGTCACCCTTCACTGATTTAAATGTGACTTTCAATACTTGATCCTTGTGACATATTAGTACATGATCTAGTTTATTAGAATATTTGTAAAGTTATAATCTTAATATTTATGTTTATCTAATGCATTTTTTCATGAGAAAATGAACCAAAGTTCACTATTATGTTCTACTTAGATTCATGAGGTGAAATCCTTAATTAGCTTTTACTTTAGCACTATTCTCCTCTCCTTTTTTCTTTTTCATCCAATCATCTCTTTAACTGATATTTTAATTCTACAAAGAAGGAAGGTCTTATTCTTTACTTGACTGTGGACGAAAAGAATCCCTTACTAGAAGTAGGAGAAAATTTTCAAGTCTTTGCTTTGGAAATAGGAGTCATCGGGAGAAGGGGGGAGATGTACCAATGAAGAGAAAAACCTGTTATGTGGAATATTTTATTGAATTTTTAAGATTCCTGGAGGAACTAAAAAATGACCTTGAGTACTGGGCATACCCAATAACAACAAAGAAGAGACATTTTCTAATGAATCAAAGGTCTCCCTAAAAGGAAGCCTGCAGGGAACCAACAAATAGGCAAGTGGAAAAACAGAAGAGAGGCAGCAGGCTACTGTCATCAAACCAGACACTATGAAGAATTGCCTTTGCTTTGGTAACCGTCTCCATGGGAATACAGCTCAAGAATGTACAATCAATTTTGTTTTTCTCCACAAAGTTTGGAAGAGCAGGAAAATGGATGATGGAGGAAATCATGTAAGTAATGTTAATAAGTTTTGTGGTAGCTGTTTCTGAGAAATACAAAATTCTCCTACAAGAAAAGATTCTAATTAAACCTGAACATGCTTATGGACAAAGGAATTCAAAAACTCTCCACATTCAGATGAAATGATTTTAAAAGACTCTGTTCTTTGCCTTCCTAAGGCACTTGCAGAACTCAAATGCTGTTATGGATATGTTTCAATTTACTAATCCAGCCATAAGAGCTCACTGGTGGATTTCAATGCAAGAGCGATAGTCCAGACAATCAGTATGGAAGTGTTTTTGTTTGTTTATTTGTTTGTTTGTTTGTTTCCTGAGATGGAGTCTCACTCTGTAGCCTAGGCTGGAGTGCCGGGGTGCGATCCTGGCTCACTGCAAGCTGCACCTCCTGGGTCACGCCATTCTCCTGCCTCGGCCTCCCGAGTAGCTGAGACTGCAGGCGCCTGCCACCACACCCGGCTAATTTTTTTGTATTTTTAGTAGAGACGGGGTTTCACCATGTTATCCAGGATGGTCTCGATCTCCTGACCTCGTGATCCGCTTGCCTCGGCCTCTCAAAGTGCTGGGAGTACAAGCGTGAGCCACTGCGCCTGGCCAGAAGTGTTTTTTCGTTTTTGTTTTTTGTTTTGTGTTTTTAGAATGAATTACCCAGTGGAATACCCAAAGCTTCATTATGTTTATTAAATTTTCTGCTTATTCTAGCAGTTAAGAAGCTTTTTATTCTGAGTCATAAATGCGGTATAGTAAAAGCTCATTATTTTGGATTTCAATTTTTAAAAATAATTTTGAAAGGGGTTATACAGCATTTCATTTACAGTATCAATAAAGAAAAATTTAGTAAGCAAATAAATAGTAAAATAGGTTGCTAGGGGGCCTTCTTAAAATAGTTCATGAGAAAGAAATTTTCAGTCACTCTCAAATAATTTGTCATTGCCCACCTTCTTGCAAAGGCAATCATATGATAATGAAAAATTATCCTTAATTTTCATTTTAAAAATTCTCCAAGAATTTTTAAATTCTACCAAAGAAGATTTGGGGCCAGCATCATCCTGATACCAAAACCTAGCAGACACACAACAAAAAAAGAAAATTTCAGGCCAATATCTCTGATGAACATCGATGCAAAAATCCTCAGTAAAATAATGGCAAACAGAATCCAGCAACGCATCAAAAAGCTTATCCACCACCATCAAGTCCACTTCATCCCTGGGATGCAAGGCTAGTTCAATACACACAATCAACATAATCTGTCACATAAACAGAACCAATGATAAAAACCACATGATTATCTCAATAGATACAGAAAAGGCCTTCGATAAAATTCAACACCCCTTCATGCCAAAAACTCTCAATAAACTAGGTATTGATGGAACGTATCTCAAAATAATAAGAGCTACTTATGATAAACTCACAAGCAATATCATACTGAATGGGCAAAAACTGGAAGCATTCCCTTTGAAAACCAGCACAAGACAAGGATGCCCTCTCTCACCACTCCTTTTCAACATAGTATTGGAAGTTCTGGCCAGGGCAATCAGGAAAGAAAAAGAAATAAAGTGTATTCAAATAGGAAGAGAGGAAATCAAATTGTCTCTGTTTGCAGATGACATGATTGTGCATTTAGAAAACCCCACTGTCTCAGCACAAAATCTCCTTAAGCTGATAAGCAACTTCAGCAAAGTCTCAGGATTCAAAATCAATGTACAAAAATCACAAGCATTTCTATACATCAATAATAGACAGAGAGCCTAATCATGAGTGAACTCCCATTCAAAATTGCTACAAAAATAATAAAATACCTAGGAATACAACTTACAAGGGATGTGGAGGACCACTTCAAGGAGAATTACAAACCACTGCTTAAGGAAATAAGAGAAGACACAAACAAATGGAAAAATATTCCATGCTCATGGATAGGAAAAATCAATATTGTGAAAATGACCATACTGCCCAAAGTAATTTATAGATTCAATGCTATCCCCATCAAGCTACCATTGACTTTCTTCACAGAATAAGAAAAAGCTACTTTAAATTTCATATGGAACCAAAAAAGAAAAATAAACAAAAACAAAACCATGTAGCCAAGACAATCCTAAGCAAAAAGAACAAAGCTGGAGGCATCACGCTATCTGGCTTCAAACTACACTACAGGGCTACTGTAACCAAAACAGCATGGTACTGGTATTTGATTTCAGATTCTTCATTTACAATAAATGTGAATACTGTAACATTCAGCTGTTAAAAACATCCAATTGTGTTTTTTTTCCAAAAATGCCACTATAACATGTTTTATTTGCTTGTTTGTGTGTTCATTTAAAAAAAAAAAAAACCGTAACCAGCCTCCACTTACAATTCTTGTTTTTCATTTAGTTCAGCATACTTTCCCTGACCTTTTTTTCTTCTAATACTGCCCTGGAGAAGACTGTTAGTTTTGACCTCTCTTAACCCTTTCTTGGCCTCTTTGTGTCTTTTATCCTGGTGGTTGCCATTATTCCCTGGTGGTGTTTGGGGATAAGACATTTTTTAATCTCCATTTCTCGCCAAAACCTAATCTCCATTTCTCGCCAAAACCGGTAACTCACTTCCCAAAGCCTGTCCTTGCTGCTAGGTGAACATGGGTAAAAACCCAAGTCCCCCAATGCATGAACAAGGTTACTATTTACTTCACTTAATCAATTCTATATGTTAACTAGGTTAAAAAATTAGAAGCTTTCAAAATATTCTGATTGATATTTTCAAGTATCAAGGTACTCAAAAACCATGGAACTCATGGTTTTGGTTAGGTAATCCTTGAAATCAGCACCAAATTTCTATGGATGTGATGGTTTGTTTTGCTAAAAACATGGCAAAAACTTGTTGCTTTTTGTAAGTGGAGAAACTATTTTCACAAATTCTTCCAATAATTCTTCCCCCCATCATTCACTTTGCATGGATTGTCAGGCGTTTGCTACTTGTGAAAGTTTTAAGAAATAGAACACTGAACTGAGCCAGGCAGAATTTTATTGTTTTCCTTCAAATTCATACCAATCTATAACTTCAGTATTACAATTAACAGATTTCATAAGCTGACAAGATAATACTTAGTAAAGGAGATGAGTGTCCACCTAACAATATGCATTTTGAAGTCATTTTCAAGCATCAAATTTTAGCAATGTAAAACCACCAGTGTCTTAACTTCTCTAAGTGGTCTTTCATCTGTAAAATGCAGGTAACACATTTTATTTCACACAACTGTTCTCAGGAAAGTGCATACCACAGTACTTGGAATAGAAATGTTTAACATACGTTGCTTGTATTCTCTTCTTTCTCTTTAACATGCATAGGCATGTGCATAGACACACACACACACACACACACAGGAGCAGAAAAGTGTTTCCGTATTTACTTAAAGATGTTAAATGTAGATTTAGTGCCTTTTCTTATGTCGATTCATTTTAATATGCACTAAGGAGAATTTTACTGTGCTTTCCATGAATTTTGAAGGAAAAATACGTACATTTACATTGCTATTTTTGCTGATATATTCTTAATGTCAAAAGCGTTCTTCATTTTAATCCATGTTTAAAAATATGATTGTGTTTATGTAACCACAGCACCTCACTGTGTGCAGGTATAGTAGTGTGGCTATGTGAGGGCAGACATCATTTCTCTCACACTCCAAGACAGTGTATCTTATTTGTACCTTTTTGAGGAACTGAACACACCTCACACTGTTAATACCTAATACCCGTGAGGGCAGAGACTTTGTCTTGACACACTGATTGGCTTAATTAATTTATCTTGAGTTCATATTGTTAATTTTTATTTTAAGAATAACACATAATAGGTTCTTAAGAATTATTTATAAAGGTGAAAGGAATATAGGACTGAATGAAGAAAGCAAAATGCCCTATATCTAATATAGGATATGCAACTTTTGACAATTAGGAATATATTATCACTTAATGAATGGCTCTTAGTGTTTAAGGATTTTCAAGCCTGATCGGGGCTTACGACATTCATGTGCATGATGCACACGTGCACGCACATGCACAGGCACATGAGTGTATACATACACACATACACACACACACACACACACACACAAACACATGCCACTTCACTGTCTCACCAACCCATTGCTAACTTAAAGGTATAGGTATTTATGATTTACTTTAAGTCCATTCAGCTAACTTGTTTACTTTTTGTATTGATTGTTACATCTCCGCCTTGCCATAATGTTGACACTTGTGCAGTGCTGGCAAAATCAGAGCAGATGAGTAGGCTGGACTTCAATTTTCTGGTGATTAACTTTCCTCTGTGCAATTTGAGTTGATGTAGACTTTTTTCACTGGTCAGAGAATTGCAAGCTGTTAAAATTGTCACCATTGTTTAGTTTTTATCTCATCTACCATTTCTTTGGCAATTCAATAAATATATTATTATCATTAATAATAGCATCAGCATATGGCGACTTTGGAAATCAAAGTCCTGCAGAGCTTGTAGCTGATCAGACCTTGAGGTCACATAAGCAGCTGAATCTGAAAATCATTATTTTCTCGTTTCCTGTATAAAGGATTATAGGCCGATAGGTCCTCTTAAGAGTTTTTATCCCTCTAGTAGACCTCTGAAAGTTTACAAGTCTAAATAGCAACTCAGGTGCATTTTCCCAGAATGATTCCTGGTATTTCTGGGCCTTTGCTGTTTCTATGCTACCCTCTACTCCTTAGATCCAGCCTGGTCCAGCAGTGCTTAGCCCCGTTAGCCACTGGATCACTGCAGGTGTTTCTTGTAGTTCTCCAATCTCATGCCATTGGGCCACCTCTTCTCTTGGGCTTTCTCTTCTCACTTCTCCTTTGTCTTTTTTGTCTTCCCCTAATGCTGATTTCTTGGCCATCAGTGCTATGTAGCTACTGCAATTTTTGCCTTTGCTGCTGAACACCCAAGTCACCCTCTTCCAAATAATTTTTCAAGATATTTTAATAAAATGAAAAAAAAAACTTTTCTTACAAGACAAATGCTGTGCCCAGCTCCAAAAATTAAAATTTTACCTGAAGTCTTTTTAAAAATATGTATTTCTATAATGAAACATGAGTTTATATTAAGTATCCTTGTGAGGAAAAGATTTACAATTTGTTTTTCCTCAAAAAGCCAACCTCTCATTTCCCATCATCAGTTATTGAATAAATTACTCAGAAATCCAAACAGGAAAATATTTCCCTTCTATCTTTCCATTTACTTGTGTCTTACCATATAATTCTATGTCAGGATAATATTAACATATGTTGTAAAGAGTACAGCTTAGAGACTGCCTTCTCAGAATGGAACCAGCAACCAATCAGAATGAATGCGGGCCACAGATGAGCTTTGAGATAGCTCCACTGATGAGTGATGATTTCATATAAGTCCTCTTCTTAGTCAACTTTTAAAGTTTTCTATTATTCCACACATTTGTTAAAATCAAAATGACCTCACATAACTTTTTTTAGTTGCCATTTCCCATGAGATCATTCTCTATTACATTCTTCTACCTGGTTGTGTGTGTGTTGTGTTTAACCTATACACTCCAGATATCTTCTTAACCATTCAAATATTTGAATTTTTAAGATTTATTTACTTCATCTTCAGATTGAGTGTCCTCTCTGTTTTTCCAATATGTGGTTTTTCTTGCTGTTTTCAAATTTTTCTTTATACTTTTAAGATTTTATGAGTTATTATGCAGAATGTATGCCATGAAATTTTATTAAATAATAAGGGGCTTATCTAACCAAAATTATACAGCCAAATGGCAATTCCTTTTGGTCATTAATAGGGTTAATGTGATGGCCAGTGTTAATAGATCAGGTGAATTTGACAAGATGTCTTTCTTTCTCTTTAATGACGTAAAGGCTATTTTACTTTAAGAGCATTATACTTTGTATTCAAAACATTGTGGGTGTTGTTTGTTTTCTCTTAGCATTCTTGTTGGAGAACTCATGGGTCAGATTTTTATTATCTTATTTTCTCTTGTAGATTG
Source organism: Theropithecus gelada (assembly GCF_003255815.1). Classification (NCBI taxonomy): domain Eukaryota; kingdom Metazoa; phylum Chordata; class Mammalia; order Primates; family Cercopithecidae; genus Theropithecus; species Theropithecus gelada. Next base: position 134,051,646 of record NC_037670.1, read on the forward strand.
TCTTTTCAAAAATAAGTTATTTTAGGATATGTGTTGTATTCTTTTCTAAATTACTAATTCAAATATCATCTTCTAATGGCTGCTTTATTATTTATTTTGTGATAATTCATAGTGTATTTAAGTGACTGTTGTTTTTTCCATTCCCTCTAACTGTTTATATTTTCCTGCCTCAATTCTGGAATCAACAATTTTTTAAGGGCCCTCGTTCTATTTTGTAAGAAATGACATTTAGAAACTGATATTTGCAGACTGTGTGCTCATTGCTACTATGGTGCTTTGGGTTCTAGGCAGATTCAGAAGACAGCTGGAAGGTATATACATCCATTAGTCTGTCTACCATCATCATCATCATCTCTTAAAACCATAAACCATGAACTCATACTGATCTCTCCAATCCCAGTTCAACACCCCAAAGTTGATTCAGGACAATTCCTTTTTAATATTAGTAACTCCCTTCACCAGTAAAGAGAAACCTGGCTCCTATTATCCTCAATATATTCAATTCATTTGCTTTTACAAATTATACATAAAATGTACTTTCAAAATTATTAACCCATACTGTTAAGGAAATACATATTCTCCCTAGAGTTCAGTACATGTTTACATTGTTCTCCACTTTTAGATTGAGTATATATATACTTAAAATGAGTGATTTCAAAAATTATTTTGTCTTTTTTTTCCCCTCCCATTTCACTATGATAACATTATCAATTTAAAATCTGTTCAGGTCCGCATGTTTTTGTTTGCATTTCATTCTGGATTATTTGGAGAGGGAAGAGATTATTTGTTTCCTCATCTTGTTGATTTTCTTATCTTCTTTAAAGTATGTAGACTGTCCCATGGTTCCCAACATAAAATCTGTGAAAAAGGTACATGATAAAATTTGCCACTCTACCACCAATCAATTGCATCCCATTCACATCACTCTTGTCCTTAATTAAGCATACTATTTTCTGGTTTATTCATTCTATTTCTTTTTACATTAGATAAGTGGATACATGAGTATGTTCTTATTTCCTCCTTTTATTTCTTACACAAAAGTAGGCATATATAAACAGTTTTTTATTTTAAAAAATATTTAGCAGTATAACCTGTATATTTTTATACAGTATATTATTTAGCAGTATATTCCCTACCATTTCATAGAGCTCTTCCTCAGTCTTTTCCATAGCTTCACAGGACTCTATTGCATCTTTTGTAATTCAGTTCATCTCCCAAGTATGAACTTTTAGGTCATTCCTATTTTGCAAATATAAATAAGCTGTAATAAATTATCTAGTGCAAATGTACTTTTATAGTCAAGGTGAATCTTCAGAGTAAATCTCTAGACAAGATATTTCTGGATCAAAAGATATGTCAAATTCCCTTCCATAAATGGACCATGTTGTATTGTTACCAGTAACACATAAAAGGTTCCTTTTCCTCCATAGCTTTACTAGCAGATCATAAATTCAATTTTGTTTTTCTTTTATTTTCTTTTTGCTTTTTGTCAATCATGGTGGGAAAACTCTGGAACTCAGCATGATTTTATTTGTGTTCATCTTATTCTGAGTGAAGGTGAATATAGTTTCATATGTTTAAGGGCAATGTTAATAACTTTTTCTTATAATTTCAGGATAATGTCATTTGTCCACTGTTTTTTCCTATAGGACATCTGTGCGTTTCCATTCAATTCTTAAATCTTCACAAACACACCCAGAAGTAACATTGTATCACCTCTTTGGCATCTCTAAACCCAGTTAGGTTGACACATAAAATTAACCATCACACTTATTTCTTATATCACTTCAATTTTCTAAATTCTTATAGTATTAGTACATATTAATACCCAATCTAATGACACTGGAAACTAAAAGTTTATTTATACACATTCAATTCAAGCTAATAAACATACTTCAAATAGAAAATTGGTGAGGAACATATCAAAAAGTCTAAAGAATATAGAAGGAAATGTATCTGGGGAATTGACCCTACACTAGTAACAATCTAGAAATATATTTTATAGCACATCTATATAATTACACTTCACAGCTATTTCATTTCTGGCCAGTGTTCAGGTAATAAAAGATGTTTTGCTTTTTATGGGTCCAGAGACCCATTTTCAAAATGGAATCGACTCTTTCAAATGAAGAGTTCTTTTAAAATGAAGTAGCAGAAAAGTGTAAAAATTTGGAACACAGGAAACAAACTCATAAATTCTTATTTTATTTAGAAATCTCTACACATTATTTTCAATGTCTCTTTCTTTCCTCCAAATAAAAGAAAATACTTTACAATACTCAATTTGAGGCAATGTACTAACTGGCCAAGTGTCACAGACAATACTCTACATCATAAACAAAAGTGCACAGTAATTGTCCTTGGAAGTTGGAAGTGAAAATGCCTCATAATAAAGCAAAATTCATTATCCCTTCCACAGTCTTGATAATGTGAATGTATCTCAATTGTGTTTAAAGCATAAGTAAAGTACAGTTCTGCAGGGTTAACATCCTTAAGTTTGCCTAAATGATTTAGGAAATAAAACAGCTTAAGTTTAATTAAGCAATTTGTTTGAATTACACGATGTAATGTAACAGGTTTTTTTTTTTAATTTTTAGCTAATAGTTTGTTTTGATAAGATAGAAAAACAAGTCTTAGTAAAAAACAAAAATACAATGAGTACGATAAAAGCAAAAAGAAAAAATGAAGAATAAAGGATGATAGTATCAGATATATATGATGTATTATTCAGATATCATACATATGTAGTTTTCCTTTTCAATTATTTAAGGATGCACAATAGTTTAATCCTATTGATGCAATCCTAACTGCTACTAATATTATATTTTCCCTTTTTTATTGTCTCACATAATTATTCATGTTTTCCAGTCTTCAAATCTAGTAAGTCCACTATTAAGGTTAAAAAAATAACTAAAGATAATCATATTAACTCAACATATGCAGGCAAGTACTTGAAAGTGTCTCTACCAAGGCTTGGTAAATGAATATTTCCTCACTTTCCTGATGGGAGGAAGTCCTTGTCAATAAGCTTCAAACAATGTGATGCTGTTTGATAAGATTGGTCATTAAAATATGCTATAGTTAGTATATTACATCTCATTCATATAGAGCCACTAAAAGGATAGTGCAAGAACTATAAAAATAACCATTTATGTTACATGTTGTCATAGACTGTGCTTCAGATCATTGGCTTGATGGCATTTTGAAAAGACCTAAGTTATCTGGTGAGAAAAATTTCACTGAGGTCTCATTTTCTATAATAATTTGGTACAGAGTTACTGAGTTCATTTTTGCCCTCTGTCTTCAATCACCTCCCTTTCTTTCTGTGTGTTCTGTTCTTTAACAGAGTACTAGAGACCCCAAAAGATAAGTCACAGGGATTGCAGAGGGAAACTTTTGTGTGATGGTAGACTTTTGATTGAATTTAGAAATGAAATATTAATTAAAATGTTGAGAAATTTTTCTCTTTACATTGACATTGAAATATTAAAAACAATTTATTCTGAAGCTACTAGGAATCACATGACATTGTATTACAGGTGGTGCCTTTTATAAAATTATTAAATTTTGTTTTAGTTCTTGTATTATACAGTAAAGTACAAGAGATATCATGACTCAGTGAGATAGCTGGCTCCCTCTGTGAGGGGCTCATTAGATAAGTTAACATACCATGTAACCCATAGAATGGCTTTTACATGTATTCCTCTGTGAACCAATTAGACCTTTTTTATAAAATGTGTGAATACAGAATGTGATAACTCACAGTGAATTATTATGCATTGTGTTCCATATTCTGTTGGTCTCAGGCAAACTAGGTGATTTCAAACTGTTTTTTTTTTTTATTTCTCTCTACACTAATGCGAAAATAATGATACTTCATATGGGTATTGTTGAGGTTTAGTTGAAATTTATGTAGAGTTTTATATCCAAGCCTATACAATTATTCATGGTAGTCCTGATTGTTTCTATTACTGATATGTTATTCCAATAGGTAAAGAGAATTGAGAGATCATAGTTCACACATGAAACTGTGTTGTTAGGGAAAACAATTTTGAACCTGAAATTAGAAGTCTGAATTTGAATCTTTGTGGCCTTGGGCAAGCCATGAAATCCCCATGAGCATGTTTTGACACTTACCTGCAACTTCGATTTTTCTTTTATAAAGCTGATAAAATAATATAAACTTCACAGGTTTTCTGTAAATTAAAACTGTGGCAGTGTTTGTGAGTTAAATATTTTGAGGAGCTATTAAGAGGTTGGAACAATGGGAGCTCAAAAAGTGAAGAATATGAAGGAGTCCAATCCAAGAGAGGATGGTATAATGAGTTGGCAGGGATGCATCTAAATGCTCTCAAGAGAATTTATTCTATAATCAATAATCTCATTCACAAGAAAATGATAAAGGTTGAGAGTGTACGCTGCTGTCATGACCTACGGACACTGCCTAAATCCTTGCAACTTGAAGTGCAGTCCTTGGACCAACATCCTCAGCAATAACTGGAGGCTCGTTAGAAGTGCCGAATCTAAGGCCCCATCCCAGACATACTGAGTCAGAACCTGCATTCTAACAAGATGCCCAAGAAACTCATATATACAATAAAGTTTTAGGAGGGCAAGACTTGACCACATGATGTAGCCTGGGAATATCTGCTCTTGACAAAGCCATTTGAAATTAATAATAACCAAATATATGTAGGAGGATTGGGGCAATGTGACCTGGCAGTGTTTTCGAATTTTCTTATCCCATCTTACGTCCTTAGATTATCCTATTAAATCTCCCTAAGCACAAGCCCCTCTACCGACCCCTATACCTAGTGACAAGTGCATCTGGATAATAGTAACTTTTAGGATTTCGATTATTTGCTAAAACAGGGATCTTATATGAGACTTATAACTGGTCCTATTACCTTTTTTAAAAAAAAAAAATACTCTTCTGGCCGGGCGCGGCGGCTCACGCCTGTAATCCCAGCACTTTGGGAGGCCGAGGCGGGCGGATCACGAGGTCAGGAGATCGAGACCATCCTGGCTAATACGGTGAAACCCCGTCTCTACTAAAAAAATACAAAAAACCAGCCGGGCGAGGTGGCGGGCGCCTGTAGTCCCAGCTACTCGGGAGGCTGAGGCAGGAGAATGGCGTAAACCCGGGAGGCGGAGCTTGCAGTGAGCCGAGATCGCACCACTGCACTCCAGCCTGGGGGACAGAGCGAGACTCCGTCTCAAAAAAAAAAAAAAAAAAAACTCTTCTACAAAAAGGATTGGCACCTCCTTCATTGCTTTACAATTACCGAGAAAAGTCATTTAAAGAGCCCAGAGAGTGGAATTGAATTGGAGATCGCTAGTCAACTAGGGCATATTTTCAGAGCATGAGAGGCTTATAAAATACATATTCCAAGACCCCAAACTCTCAAAGATTGATTCTCCAGGAATCTACATTTTAACAATGGACTACACTTTGTCCTTTACAGGTAAGTTCCCCATGCCCAGCTTTATTCAAACCTGTAACTTTGTCTATTGATTGAATAGATTGTTCAATGAACATCCTCTTTCAATCTTTATCAGAAATTGACCTCACTATACGGACTACTATTTAGGGCAGTGTCTCTCACTGAGGTCCACTTATATCAGAAATACCTGGTGCATTTGCTAAATTTCAGCTTCCTACGCCATACCCAAGAAACCAGAATCCCTGGATGCATTTTGCATTATTTCTATTTCCCCAGGAATATCTAATACATAGCCAAGTTTGGAACTATTTCTCTAGGTTATTAGTTCTTGACTCTAGTTCATATAAGAATAACATAAAGACCTTTTCAAGTATATTCTTACTGGACCGCAAACCCAATCCTTCTGATTTATTTGGCCTAAGCAGTGGGAATGGGCCGTCATCTGTATTAAATATTCTAACCTGTGTTCTGGCTAATATAGCCTACAATTGGTGGTCAAAAAATTAGCTTCCTTTCATGAAAAATATTGAGGTCAATATTGGTTCTCTACTATCCCGGGTAACAGCACATTCTATACCTGAAACCCTTTTCTGATGTTTCCAACTCCCCCACCCCTTTGCAGGCCAAATAAACTCTAAAATAATTTAGTAATGGCAAACATAGTGAAAAAATGTCCATCTTCAAATTAGAAAAAAATAATTCCCAAGTAGAGTCATTCTTACAACCTTGCTTTTGGATTCATTATCCTTAGCCACTTTTCCTGGGCTTCATAGGACTGTTAATTGAATTTTATTTTGGAGATATGGAACATATTCCAAGCAGAGGAAAATGCACTCTTCAGCAAAAATGTCATAAGTCACTTCTTTTAATTCATAAAGGTCATGGATAATAGTAGGAAGATGTGAGATTCTTATTCTGTTTTCCTCCTTGTCATTTTGGCAATCATATAATGTAGCTTCTTTGTCAAAAGAAAACAAGTAGAATTTGTCATTATAATTAGACATTATAATTAGTACATTTTGTTGGTTAACTCTTATATTAAAAATCTGTATATAAATTACAAAAACTGTAAATAAAGCAAAGACCCTACCAGAGGTTGACACTAAAGGAAACTCTGTAGTTTATGTTTTTATAAGTTAAAAAGGAAATTGGCTCCTATGTTTTCAAATACAAGCTTTAGTATATTGTGTTGGTTTATAAAGAAAGATGTTAATTTACTTAGCCCCAATAATTTTAAATAATGTATCAGCCAACAAGGATCTTAAAAATACTGTAGCATTCATTTACCTGTTTACTTGTGAGAAAACAAATTTCCTACCCTTTTTTACCCTTTGTAGTTAGAGGCATATTCAAATTAGAATTCAAATGTCTTGAATTCTAGTCAGTATTCTTCCCACCCCAATACCTCACTTTGTCTTTGAAAGGATAAATGGAATGAATTATAGGAATTTGAACACCGAGATTCATACTATGAAATTAGGTTTTTTAAAGGTATGATTGATTTTTAAGGTGCAAAAGATCACTAATGGATGAGCATTTAAACATGTAAATTGGATGTAATAATACTTTTTATTGAAGACTTAAAAAGGCCTGTGCTTTCAATGTTAATAGTTTTCAAACATCTACTAATAGGTAGGCCAATTAATTTGGAATACTTAGCAGCATCATTTGAATAATGTGGAAGTTGGATAGGCTTTTAATTTTTTTATTTTTGCCTTTTTCATTCTGAGAAATTATCTAAGTGGTAGTTTAAATCTAGTAACTTTTTCTTGCCACATTTTTTTAGTGCAGTATGTAAACAGAACATAATTTGAAGATAAGTTTAACTTATAAAATGAAGCCTATGGCCCATGCTGTACAGCAAGCTTAGTTAGAAGGCAAAGGGATAGGGGCTCGGCAAATTACTTAAGCTTTTTTGTCCTCATTTCCGATTTTACAAAATAGGGCTTATAATAGCTACTCCATTATGTGTGTTGTTGGGTTTTTATTAGCCTAAAAGCCCCAAAAGAGGATGAAGCACACAAGAGGTTAGGTTTTCAGGACACGTTCGATTTCCCCTATCGTCTCCTCCCATTCCTTTTTAAAGAGATAATTTGGGTAATGTTTCAATATTTACATTTTTAAAATCCCTTTCAAATTGTCAAGGGCAATTTTGTGGGTAATTGCTTATGAAATGTTTTCTGAAGAAAAAAAAAGAAAGCATCTTGACTAGTCTGGGCAGGGAAGAATTAAATGGTCATAAATGTAAAATAATTTGACTACAGGATGAGGTAGTTATATTTTATTCCATAAACAATGTTATCAATAATAATCATTTAATCCTGACATTCTATATTTAAATAAATAAAACTTTATTTGAAATAAATAAAAAACTAAGGAAGCGTTAAGTGCTGTCTCGTGGACGTCGTGATATATTGGACAAGAGAACTGAGAATCTGATTCAGAATACTGGGTGTGAAAGGCGGGATAATATTATTGACATATGTGGACCAAATGTTGTCATCAAAGCAGATCAAAACTCAAAAAGGTGGGAATGTATTCAGAAACATAGTTACTCTAAAGCCAATTTATTACACTGTAAAAAATAAAAATAATTGCCTCATTGATCTTAGCGGGTTATTGGTCTACCTTTCAACAGTTGCAGGTTTAACACTTTTGTTTTTGTTGTTACTTGTGAGGAACGCATTTAGCTAATGAGTAAACCTAGCAGCCTGCCCAGCAAAATGAAATGCCACATAACGTTTTTTGCTCTATATGCATTATTTCATATACAACAGAGGTTGTAATTTTACAATAAAACAAAAATAATATTTTCTATTTTAAAAAGCACACCCAAAAGAAATATAACTGGCATTGATTCTGAGAGTAAAATAAAACCAAGAACTCTAAAAAATTTAGCCAGTAAAAAATTCAACTCTAAAAAATTCATGTCTAATGGCAAGTGTTCACTAATTTTGAGATTTGCAACCACAGCCCTTGTTTATGTCAAAAGTATAATATTGGAGAAAGTATGACGGAGGTTGTTACAATGGCCAAAGTACCCTTCCCTTCTCCTTTGAGAACATCAGAAAAGGGAGACATAACAGGGCAGTAACTCAAGCCTGTGGGCTGGAGAAGACATTGTGACGGACACTGTACAAATTCGGCTAAAGTAACAGAGCTTTGTATGTTTGTAGGAACATAGTTCCTAGACAACGTATGAGCAATTAGTTCCTAGATAATTTTGGTTACATTACAAGTCAAATGTAGTCCCTTTATTTTGCTTTGAAATGAAGTTTTAAGTGCTCTGTCTTGGGAAACTAGACATATGCTAACTTTACAAATAACAAGCCTCTTTTTTATGTTGCTTCACATTTGATTGAACTGAATTAGATAGAACTATTTTTTAAATTAATTTAATCCAGGTGAACTTACCCTGAGATTGAGTTTAACTGTGATCTGGATGAGGGAAAAATGAGAAGAGAAAATGCATTTTTTGAATCCACATTCACGCAAATTTCTATTTGACGATAGCCACATAGATGATCAGTTGTCTTCCGGGATTATATCTGGAAGATCTTGTTCAATAAAAGTAGCTACCAGAAAGCTTCCCTTCTGTATTATGAGTTGGAAACATTTTTCCTTATGTTATGATAAGCAAGAATGGCCAAGAATAAAAGATACCTCCTAACTCTCAGTGAGTGCCTGTGTCTGTGTGTGCTACACACACACATACATAAAGGAACACACACAGATTTTTAAGAAAAAATGGAATGATTTCCCGGCTATTGACCCTATCATAAATTTTAGTTATGGCTGATTGTAATGATCAATGAAATATTTCAAAATGCTAAGGTTCTTTTAAGATGAAAGGTATTTATTTATTTTTAACTTGTGTGTTATTCATGGAGTACAAGTGCAATTTCGCTACATTGATATATTGCATTTTGATGAAGCCCAGGCCTTCAGTATATTCATCACTGGAACAACATATATTGTACCCACCAAGCAACCTCTCATTATCCACCCTCCCAACCCCCAACTTCTCCAAGTCCCCATTGTCTATGAATCCGTACTCTACTTCCATGTGTACTTATTATTTAGCTCCTACTTATTAGTGAGAACATGTATTTATCTTTCTGTGTCTGAGTTGTTTCACTTAAGATAATGGCTCCCAGTTCCATCCATGTTGCTGCAAAATACATGATTTTTTTTATTTTTATGGTTGAATAGTATTCCATTGTGTATAGATAGCATATTTTCCTTATCCAATTCTCCTTTAATGGATGCTTAAGTCGATTCCATGTTTTTGAGATTGTGAACAGTGCTATGATACACACAAGGGGAGGTAACCATTTGATATAAAGATTTCTTTTCCATTGGGTAGATACCCAGTAGTGGGATTGCCAGATCATATAGTAGCTCTATTTTTAGTTATTTGAGAAATCTCCATACTGTTTTCCAGAGAGTTTACATTCCCACCAACAGTGTATAAGTTCCCTTTCCTCTGTGTCCTCTCTAACATCTGTTATTTTTGGTCTTCTTAATAATAGCCATGCAGAGGATTTTTTATGTTACAAATGTACCCTAGTTTGGCTAGTTATAAAATTTCATGGCATAAATTTGAATATATATACTAAATATATATATAATATATATACTAAATATATATAATATATATACTAAGAATGGCAATGGAAAAGGGTGGGTTTTCAGACAAGAAACCTTTTTCAGAATAAACCAAAAGTTATTTAGGAATTTTGGTTTCTGATTAAATAATAAAATCCAAATCTACACCTGGTTTCAAAAACACATGATAACTAATTTATCATTACTAGCATCATCAAAAATCTTGACTAATTGTGTATAAAAGAAAGAACGAAGGCAGGAAAACTAAATTCTTCCTTGGACTCTGCTGTAAACATTATCCACATTATTTTATTTTATGTTCCTTAAGTTCCCTATGTATAAAATTGACCTGCTACAAGCCTTAAAAATTAATGAAATTATTATTTGGGAGTAAGTAAATCCAAATGATTATAAGATTTTTGAGGGGAAAAATCCCATTGGAAAAATATGTTGGTGTTTTGTTTTGTTTTGTTTTACTGTAACAACAAATAGTATGGTGGCTAACCTTCTTTTACAAAAAATAATCTATATTATCTCCAGGATTTATTTTATGTTATTTCCAAGAGATTTTACAAATCTTGGAAAATATACAAAAAAAATTGCTGTTGTTTCCTTTAGAATTAATATTTAATTGTGTGACAGTAGAAGAATGTACTTGATTATTTCACTGTCATTAGAATTTCAGGTAATTTTCACAGTATTTTTACTGCATTCAATGTTTCCACTATTTTTTTTTTAATTTTTGTCAATGCTTTTCTGCACTAGAATAGAATTTTAAACATGAGATCACCAGGTTACTCTTTTTCACCATAAGATACTGGGTTAAAAAATGAAAATTTTTGAGAATTTTAATAAATATCAATGGTTGTTTTAACAAAACATACGTAGGGTTTATTTATAATGCTTCTATGTCTTGCAGTTCTAGGGAATAGCTGCCTTCATGAAAAGGTTTTCTGAAAATTACACAGGATGACCTTGTTTTATCCACTATTTTACATCCATTCCTAATAAATTAACAAAATAAATTATCAATGGTAGCAATTTCAGATGCCATCTCCTGTAAGATCACTACAGAAATTAGGAAAATATAAATAAAATAAAGATAAATAAGGAAGATCCATAAACAATATTTTTGATACTTTGCTGTAATTCCTTTAATTCCTGTTACAATTTGTATGGTTAATAATTCCCATTTTTGGACAAAATTATTGTTTCCAATTTTCAGATGTTTATTACAGCAAATTTCCTATTAATTTTTTTTTTAAATTTTGAAGGAAACCCTAAATGCACCTTAAACCTCTGCCTCCTTGAATAGAAAATAAAAGTACTGTTTTATCTTTTATTGCTAAGTCTGTATCATCACCATGAACACCTGCAGCAATATCCTCAATCGTTATTGAGATGTATACATTGGCTTACCTTTCACACAAGGGGGCAATCTGTGTCTAAGGATGCTTGTGTATATGTGTTTGAGGTTAAACACTGAAATATGATCTGCATCCTCGCACAGATTTCTCCTAAAAATATCATTTTGTTCATGCCAACCTGCATCAAAATATTCATGTCTAGTCATTTACCTAGTAGGAATCTGGGAGTAATTATCCATAAATTTATGTTCCCAATATTTAAAATCTTTATATACACACACACAAAAGTAGTTTCCTATCTAATAGTGTTTTACTAAATAAGTGCATGGTTGATAGTGGTTTCTGTCTATGAGTAAATGTATCAGTAACATCTTTGGATAATGCAGGTCATTATTCTCCTTGGTGCCAAACTTAATCAGAACATCTGAGCTTGGCTTTTCACAGATGACATATTACATTAGCTACTGGACATTAACAAGAAAAACAATGCAACTGTAGACTGAAATGTCTGTGATAAGTTGATTTTCAAATGTATTATGTCAATCCAGGCAAGCAGATGTTATAGCTCTGTGGCTGTTTTATATGAGCTGCTGGAGGAAATACAGAGAATGCCTTTGAAATCAATAAAGCATATGATAGTAATGATAAGGAGCAAATATCCACTCTAATAACTTTTAGATGATATTCTCTTTGGCAATGGTTGTTTTGGGATATCTTTGAGAGATTTTCTTTTACGTTCAATCCAACTGTGAATCACTCTCATCCAACAAGGAGCTGGGTATGATTTTATTCTTTGAAAAACTCCAAGGGCATGACATAAAAGTCTAGGCATTTCACAAATAATTACACACATTTGATAAAACCAATTCACACTTAGTTTCGTGTTAAGAAGAAAAATATTGCTCTGGGCACATCTAATGACCTTCCCACTGTAGACAAGGAAGACTTCTCTGTGCGGAGGAGGATGTAATTGGGTAAAAGGATTCAGACTCTTGAACCACCTGCATCTGACCCTGTTTTATGGATTTTAAGCCCTGTAGCTGCTTCTTCACAAAGTGCCAGGCTTTCTCAGTTAGGTGGGTAATGTTGTGAAATCATTGCATAGCTATCCTGAAGGTTTTGTTTATTTTTTCTTCTTGTTTTTGAATACTTTTACCCTGTGACTTTTCAAAAGCCCTTTAGGACATTGATTTTATAGAAATAGTAATGCCTTATCTACTTTATGTGCTATCTATTAGTCAAGCTGTTGCCATATGATTGGCCAGCATAATTGATTAGAAAAAAAGAAATTAAAAACAATTTTTCAGATTTCTTGTATTATCATCTTGAAATGCTACTTACAATAGAATGTCAACTTAGGCAGAAAGAAATATGAAATTAGAAAATTGCCATTTGGCAACCACCATAATAATAGCTGTTTAAATAAGAATTGCCAATAGTTACTAAATGTAGAAGATGAACAGCTGATGAGAAATAAGATGTTTACTATACCTCCTGACAAGGTACTTATTAATTGCAAACACCAAAACAGCAATTCTGCAATGTAGAAACCTGGCAAATACTACCTTAACTAGGTGATTAAAGTTAACTTCACAAGTAATATGACAAATATATATCACATGCCTCCTCATGAATGCTTAACCAAAAGTACAACATATCTTCTTGGTGTCTCTGAAAAAAAATGTATAACTTGAATTAAATTACAAGATGACATCAGAAAAATGTGAATTTATTTTATAAAATACAAGGCCTGTACTCTTCAAAAATATCAAGGACATGAAAGGAAAAGAAAGGCTAATTAATTTTTCTGGATTAAAGAAGATTAATGAGAATGCCAACTAAATGCAATATGTCATCCTGGCTTTGATCCTGGACAAAAAATTTGTTTCTTTTTCACAAGGAACATTAGTTGGGCAATGAAATTTTAACAATGAATGTGAATTACAAAATAATGCTTTTTAATGTTAATTTCCTGAATTGAATCATTGTATTTTGCTTATTTATGAGACTGTCTGATTTTAAGGAATTATAAACTAAACTACTTAGAGGTGAAAGAATATCCTGTCTACAACTTACTTCCAATGATTCAGAAATTATATATGTATGTACAGACTGAGAAATAGGAAGAACGGCAATGCAAATGGGGGAAATGTCAACATGTGGGGAATCTAGTTAAAGTATTTGAGAAATCTGGCTATAACTTTTTGAAAAATCTAAAATGATTTTGAATTTAAGAAACAAATCTATCATCCACTTTCAGCTCTGATTTGGAAAAAGAAAAACATAGAACTTGCCACTCCTGTCCTTATACCTAGTAAGTGAAAAAATCAACAACCTTTCTTGAACTCACATGAGACCTGAGGTTGTAGATAGAAAGAGTTGACACACTAAAATATGGAGAAACAGGAGAATCGAAAGAAATATAGCCAAGATCTGCTAACCTGGAGGAGAAGATTCTGGAGCCATAAACTAATTAATATCTAAATGAGAATTTTGACAAACTATTGGAGGCTAAGTGTGGATTAGCATGAGAGTGAGGAACTACTTAAGAGGGCCCCCACACTTTCATAGCTTTATCCCCAGGAACCCCATCAGGAGTTATCACCATGAATAACGAAGAAAGAATCTTGGCAATGGAAGAGAAAAAGTAATCATTGTGAAATATCCCTAGGGCAGTCTCCATAACATAGGAGGAAAAAAAGCTGACGACAGATTTATTCTACCTGAGGAAAAGATATTTCTCAGACTCCAGCATTCTCTAGCCTTATTGTCTCAAGCATCAAAAAAGAAACAACGACGACAACAACAAAACATAAGCTGTACCACTAAAAGAACTACTGTGAAGATCAAAGACTGGGGACACAGAACTACTAAAAGATTGAATTTAACTATAAGGTTATAGAACACTTTCCATCCTTTATACCTCACCACTATCCAAACAATACTCCAATATAGTGAGAATGGATGGCAGCCTGAAAGAGCTATCAGATACTGACTGTAAAAAAAGAGATTCTAGGAAAGGCCAAAAGAAAATGGTGAAAGAGATAACTAGAGGCAAGACTAAATGTTGTCTTCTAGTCAGATCAACATAAAATCTCACACTAAAAGCCAATTTACCTCAAATCTTATTACCTGATATTCAACAAAAAATGTACAAGGCATGTTAAAGGCAAGAAAAACCACAGACTGAAGATATCTAATAAGGACCAGAACCAGACTGATACATGACATAGATGTTAGAATTATCAGACATTGGGTTTAAAATAATTATGATTAATATGTTTAGGACTTTAGTGAAAAAAGGCAACATGCAAAAACAAGTGGGTGTAAGCAGTGATGGGAACTATAAGAAAGAATCAAAACAAAATGCTAAAAATCAAAGAAAACACTATGACAGAAGTAAAGAATGCCCCTGATGAGCTCATTAGTAGACTGGACATAGAGAAGGAAAGAATCACTGAGTCTGAGGAAAGATCATTATAAACTGCCCCAACTGAGATGTAAAAAGATTGAAAGAAAAATGAAAACAGAACATCAAAAAAAGGGCCAATACCAAAAGTTGTAACACACATGTAATGGGAATACCAGAAGGAGAAAAAACATGAAATGGAGCAGAAGAAATATTCAAAGCAATATTTTCTAAGAATTTGCTGAATTTAATGAGAGGCATGAAGTCACAAATTCAGGAGGCTCAGAGAACACCAAAGAGGATAATTACCAAAAAATACATACCTAGTTATATTGTAATCAAACTACAGAAAATAGAAGACAACAAGAAAATCTTTAAAAATATATAGCAAGAGGTAAAAGAAGTATTTGCTTACCTGTAAGATTCAAGAGTAAAATTTACAGTAGACTTATCAGAATTCATGCAGACAAAAAGAACTTAGACTAAATTATTTAATTTGAGAGAACCAAAAACCAAACCAAAGCAAATAACAAACAAAAACACCTAGAGTTTTATATCCAGCAAATTTATCCTTCAGAAATAAAGGAGAAATAAATACCTCCTGAAAGAAAAACTAAAAATTATTTGCCAGCAGACCAGTCCAACAGGAAATATTAAAATCAATTTTTCAGGGAGGATGAAAGTGATATACCTCAGAAACATTGATCTACATTTAAAAAGCAAGAATGTCAGAGAAGGAAAAAGGAAGTCAAAATTATTTTCCTTATTCTTTATTTATCTAAAGGATAACTGAAATATTAATAATAATGCTACTAATATGTTGGTATTTAAGTGGTAAACACCCCATGCATTAAGCACCAGTACAATATGAGCATTATTAACAGGAATGTCATAATAGGAGGAAGAAATTGAGAAAACTCCTTCCTAAGGTACTGTACTACATGTGAAGCAGTATAATATATAATCTGAAGCTAGACAGATTAGTTAAAATTGTATTTTGAAAGCTCCAAGGCAAGCACTAAAACAAAATTTTTAAAAAAATATTTAAATCCTATAGGATATTACATTGAATTATATAAAATACTAAATTAGAACCAGAGAAGAGAGAAAAAAATTAAAAATGCAACAAATAGAAAATACGTTAGGTATTAATTCAACTGTATTAATAAGCACTTCAAATGTGACTGGTCTAAATTGAAAGAAGTAGGTTGTCAGAGTAGATATAGAAACAGACCTACTATTTCTTATTTCTCAGAAGCCAACTTTAATTAAAGACTCAGATAGTTTAAAAGTAACAAGGATGCCCCCTTTACCCACTTCTATTCAACATAGTACTGGCAATCTATATTAGTCTGTTCTCATGATGCTAAGAAAGACATACTTGATACTGGGTAATTTATAAAGGAAGGAGGTTTAATGGACTCACAATTCCACATGGCTGGG
Source organism: Theropithecus gelada (assembly GCF_003255815.1). Lineage (NCBI taxonomy): Eukaryota > Metazoa > Chordata > Mammalia > Primates > Cercopithecidae > Theropithecus > Theropithecus gelada. The sequence goes on from NC_037670.1 coordinate 134,067,917, forward strand.
GAGGCCTCACAGTCATGGCAGAAAGCAAATGAGGAGAAAAGTCCTGTCTTACATGGTGGCAGGCAAGAGAGTTTGTGTAGGGGAACTCCCCTTTATAAAAACCATCAGATCCTGTGAGACTTATTTGCTATCAGGAGAACAGCATGGGAAAGACCTGCCCCAGTGATTCAATTACCTACCTCCAGGTCCCTCCCATGACACGTGGAAATTATGGGAGCTATAATTCAAGATGAGATTTGGGCAGGGACACAGCCAAACCATGTCATGGTCTTAGCCAGAACAATTAGACAAGAGAAAAAGAAATAAATGGCATCCAAATTGGAAAAGAGGAACTCAAATGATCACTGTTCGCTGATGATATGATCCTATAGCTAGAAAACCCAAAAGGGTCCTAGACATGATAAATGAATCCAGTAAAGTCTCAGGATACAAAGTCAATGGACACAAATCAGTAGCACTACTATACACTACCAACAACCAAGCTGAGATTGAAATCAAGAACTCAATCTCTTTTAGAATAGCTACCATCTCACACCAGTTAGAATGGCAATCATTAAAAAGTCAGGAAACAACAGGTGCTGGAGAGGATGTAGAAAAATAGGAATGCTTTTATACTGTTGGTGGGACTGTAAACTAGTTCAACCATTGTGGAAGACAGTGTGGTGATTCCTTAAGGATCTACAACTAGAAATACCATTTGACCCAGCCATCCCATTACTGGGCATATACCCAAAGGATTATAAATCATGCTGCTATGAAGACACATTCACGTATATGTTTATTGTGGCACTATTCACAATAGCAAAGATTTGGAATCAACCCAAATGTCCATCAGTGACAGACTGGATTAAGAAAATGTGGCACATATACACCATGGAATTCTATGCAGCCATAAACAGGGTGAGTTCATGTCCTTTGTAGGGACATGAATGAAGCTGGAAACCACCATTCTCAGCAAAATATCACAAGGGCAGAAAACCAAACACTGCACGTTCTCACTCATAGGTGGGAATTGAACAATGAGAACACTTGGACACAGGGTGGGGAACACCACACACCAGGGCCTGTTGTGGGGTAGGGGGAAAGGGGAGGGATAGCATTAGGAGATATACCTAATGTAAATGATGAGTTAACAGGTACAGCACACCTACATGTCACATGTAAACATATATAAAAAACCTGCACATTGTGCACATGTACCCTAGAACTTAAAGTATAAGAAGAAAAAAAAAAAGAAAAGAAAAAATAAACACCTTAGGAATACACTTAACCAAGTAGGTGAAAGATCTCTACAAGGAAAACTGCAAAACACTGCTGAAGGAAATCATAGATGACACAAACAAATGGGAACACATCTCATGCTCATGGATGGGTAGAATCAATATTGTGAAAATGACCATACTGCCCAAAGCAATCTACAGATTCAATACAATTCGCATCAAACCACCATCATCATTTTTCACATAACTAGAAAAAACATTATAAAATTCCTGTGGAGCCAAAAAAGTATTGAATAGCCAAAGCAATACTAAGCAAAAAGAACAAATCTGGAGATATCACATCACCAAATTCATATTAAACTACAAGGCTACTGTTACCAAAACAGCTTGTATAAATTAGGCACACTGATCCGTGGAAGAGAATAGAGATCCCAGAAATAAAGCCAAATACTTACAGACAACTGATCTCCAATAAAGCATACAAAAACATAAAGTTGGGAAAGACTATATTCAATTAATGGTGCTGGAAAAACTAGTAAGCCACATGTTGAAGAATGCAACTGAATCCTCATCTCTTACCTTATACAAAAATCTACTCCAGATGGATCAAAGACTTAAATCTTAACACCTGAAACCCATAAAAATTCTAGAAGATAACATCTCAAAACTCTTCTGAACATTGGTTTAGGCAAATAATTCATGACTAAGAACCCTAAGGCAAATGCCGCAAAAGGAAAAATAAATAAATGGGACCGTGATGGTTAATGCTGAGTGCCAACTTGACTGGATTGAAGGATGCAAAGCATTATTCTCGGGTGTGTCTGTAAGGGTGTTGCCAAAGGAGATTAACACTTGAGTCTGGACTGGGAGAGGCAGACTCATCCTCAATCTGGGTTATCATCATCTAATCAGCTGCCAGCATGGCTAAAATAAAGCAGGTAGGAGAAGATGGAAGAGCAGATTTGCTGAGTCTTCTGGCCTTCATCTTTATTCCGTGAAGCATGCTTCCTGCCCTCAAACATCAGACTCCAAGTTCTTCAGTTTTTGGACTCCTGAACTTAAACCAGTGGTTTGCCATGGACTGTCAGGCCTTTGACTTCGGACTGATGGCTGTGCTATCAGCTTTCTTACATTTGAGGTTTTGGGGCTTGGACTGGTCCACCACTGGCTTCCTTGCTCCTCAATTTGCAGATGGCCTATCGAGGGACTTCACCTTGTGATCATGTGAGTCAATCTTCCTTTATAAACTTCCTTTCATATATCAATATAGCCTATTAATTCTGTCCCTCTAGAGAACTCTGACTAATACAGGGACCTAATTAAACTGAAAAGCTTCTGCACAGCAAAAGAAATAATCAGCAGAGTGAACAGACAGCCCACAGAGTTGGAGAAAATATTCTCAAACTATGCATCTGACAAAGAGCTAATATCCAGAGTCTAAAAGTAACTCAAACAATCATCAAGAAAAAAACAAATATTCTCATCAAAAAATGGGCAAAGGACATGAATACAAAATTCTCAAAAAAAGATGTACAAACAAGCAGTACCTCCATAGCACAGCAGGCAGCACATCAGTCTCATAATCAGAAGATACACAGTCAACAAACATATGAAAAAATGCTCACCATCACTAATTATCACGAAATGCATATTAAAACCGCAATGAGATACCATGTGAGAATGGCCATAATTAAAAAGTTAAAAAATAATACACGTTGGTGTGGATGTGGTGAAAAGTGAAAACTTTTACCCTGCTGGTAGGAATATAAACTAGTACCACTGTGGAAAACAGTATGAAGATTCCTTAAAGATCTAAAAGTGAACTACCATTTGATCCAGCAGTCCCACTGTGGGGCATCTACCCAAAGGAAAAAAAGTCATTATATGAAAAAGACACATGCACATGCATGTTTATAGTAGCACAGTTCACAATTGCAAAACTATGGAACCAACTTAAATGCCCATCAACAAACCAGTGGATAAAGAAAATGTGCTATATATACACACCATGGAATACTTCTCAGCCATAAAATGGAACAAAATAATGGCCTTTGTAACAACTTGTATGGAGCTGGAGGCCGTTATTCTAAGTGAAGTGGAATGTAAATATCACAGGTTCTCACTTATAAATGGGAGCTAAGCTATGAGAATGCAAAGGCATAAGAATGATAATAATAAATTTTAGGGACTTGGGGGCAATGCTGGGAGGGGGTGAAGGATAAAAGACTACACAGTGGGTACAGTGTACACTGCCTGGGTGACGAGTACACCAAAATCTCAGAAACCACTCCTAAAGAATTTATCCAAAGTAACCAAAACCCACCTGTACCACACTATTTAAGTAAAAAAAAGTAAAGTGACGGAGAAAAATATACCATACTAATGCTAATCACAAAAAAGCTGGAGTAGTTATATTAATGTCATATGCTTAATGGCAAGTAATTGGGCACCATCCCACTATGATCTGTAACAAGAATCAAGAAAGTTAAACAAAAGTTATATATATATGTGTGTGTGTGTGTGTATGTATGTATGCGTGTGTGTGTGTATATATATATAAAATCATATATGTGGGCATAGATGTGGAGAAAAGGGAACACTTTTACACTGATGGTGGGAATGTAAACTAGTACAACCACTCTGGAAAAGAGTATTCTCACATGACATTGTTGACTCTATAGCAAATACCCAAGAATTGACAACAAATCTCCTGAACTAGACAAAAATATAGCACTGTTGCAGGATCCAAAATTAATATGCAAAAATTAATTGCTTTCCTTTAAACCAGCAATGAACAATTGAAATTTGAAATTAAAAACATAGTACCATGTACAGTTACACCAAAAAATAAAATACACGTGAATCTAATTAAGTAGATACTGGATCTATATGCAGAAATCTACAGTCCTCTGATGAATTGACCAAAGAAGATTTAAATAAATGGAGACAAATTTTGTATTGATGAATCTGAAGACTAATTACTGTTAAGATTTCAATTATTTTCATCTTGATTTATAGATCAGCATACTCTCAATCAAAATAGCAAGTTATTTGTAGATATTGACAAACTGACTGTAAAGTTTCTACAGAAAGTTAAAAGACATAAAACAGTAAACATAATATTGAAGATAAAAAAACAAAGTTGCTATACTCACATTACCCAATTTCAAGACTTAATATAAAGCTATAGTAATTAAGACTGAGATTTTGTTTTGTTGGAAGAATAAACCTATATAGATCATAGGTATAGAATAGATGGTCTAGGAATAGACTAATACAAATACAAGCAACTGATTAATGTAAAAAAAAAAAAAAACCCACAGGAAATAACTGAAAGATCTCTAAATGGGCAAAGTCGGAACAATTTGAGCAACAAAATAAAGCATAATTTGATTGAAATCTAGAGTATAAAATACATATCTATGAATTCCCACTGATATAAGGATTGACTCAATACACAAATGGGTAAGAATAGACCTATTTTCTGTGCAGAATAATTTTAAATAATTTACGTAGCTACTTCATGCTCAAGGAGGTGGAAAGTTAGTTCTCTTGTTGAAGTATGGATTGCATTTCCTTCCAAAAGAAAACGGAGGAAAACAGTAGCTTTACAGTGAATAAATAGGAGAAATACTACTTTAGTCAGGTGATTAGGGTTCTCAGGAATAACAAGTCATTGTTATTTTGATAATATGTACATTTGATATGATGTGGTGAAAAGTGACACTCACCTCTCAAAAGCCCATAACTCCAAGTCTAATTATGAACAAAATACCAGATAAATTTCAATTAGTAACATTCTATAAAATACCTCAATATTTTCTGGGTCATCTAAACAAGGAAAGCCTGAGAAACTGTCACAGTCAAGAGAAACCTAAGAAGATATGCCTAATCAGTGTAATGCAGTCCCTGTATGGTATCATGAAAGAGAGAAAGAACATTAGGTAAAAACTTAAGAAATGAGAATAAAGTACACATTTTAGTTAATAATAATAGATCAATATTGCTTCATTAACTGTAACAAATCTACTACACAATGTAGCATACAAATGTAAGATATTGTAGGAAACTGGGTGTGCAATAAATGGGAACTCTTATGTTTACACTGTTTGCATAAATCTAAAACTGTTTTAAAATAAAGTTTTTAAAAGAAATAATTTAAAAATCAATAAAACATGAGAACACAATAAAGTCATTTGTTACCAGAGAGAGATTATTTGGGAAAAGAGTGGGTTGAAGGGTGAGAAAATAAATGTAACCTTTTCAAGTGTTTATGAGGACAGCTACATGGAAATACTTTGCAGTAAGCTGAATATTCAGGTTTGGTCTTAGCAGATAGGTCTTAATTGGAAGTTTAACTCTCGGACACAAACACCAAGGCCAAATTCAGTCAATAAAGTAGATCAGAATACTCGGGACGACTGTCATAAATGTCAAAAGGCAAAATTCTGGGGGAATTATAACTTTAAAAAGTGGAATGTGAAAGTAGGTGGGGAGCCAGAAGAAAGTGGTGTCCTATAAGAGAAGAAAGAGGCATTTTCATAAGTGGAGAGAGTAAAAAAGATGCACAAAAATTACAGCAATGCATTTACCAAGGGTCAGAATTTTTAACATGATTTTCTTATTTGGAACTGGAATTTTCATGTGACATATACAACCAATTAATGGGCTTTAAAATCAGTTTATAATAATTGGTATTATTTTAAATGAAATATAATGAAGTGGAGTAGAAAATATGAAATTCATCACACACAAGAAAATGTCACATTCACCTTAAAGAAGTGAAATGGCTCAAAAATTTTGGTCATTTATGGACACTAATGATGGCACATATGCACCAAGACAGTGTGAAAGATTTATTATCCACATCAAAGGATTTCTGAGGAAAGTAGGAAAGCTCCCAGGCAGGTTCAAAAATGACTTAAGAGAGTCATGAAAGAAGAATGGATGAGGCTTTTACAGTGGTTAGGGAGCTGAGCGGTGGTGAAGATTCCCACATGTTATCTGAGCATTGGGCGGTTTGAAATCCCACACCCATCTTAGCCCCAAAGAGTCAGCTTTCTTACTAGTTTTCCTAGATGTGAGGTAAGAGACAAAGCGGGGAATGGTAGGATATGAAATCTGTGAGCAGTCAAACATCAAAAGCAGAATTTCACTCTCTATCACAGCAAGCAGTATTTCAGGAAAGCTTTTATCAGTAGTATGGGTGTGAGTGTATATAGATCAGATTTCGCAAAATGTAGTATTTTAGATGTGGTCTAAAAAGTTTAAAAGTTTGAAAGTCGGGAACCTAAAAGTTATTGAACAGGTTACATTAAATTATAGCTCAACTTAAAGAATATAGAGTAATAGATTTTTTTCCTCCAAGTTCATCACCAAATTAAATGTAGAAATGAATTTTAATGGTCTTACTCAGGCTCTTGCTGTCTCTCTTTTCTTTTATTCCAGGGGATTTAAGGACTGGGAAATTTAAAGTCCATTTATTAACACTCTTGCTTCCTGCCAAGCCATTTGATTCATCTGAGCTACACCACTAAAGTTATTTCATTTAGTTTCATCTTGAAAATCAGAACTTGTGCTCCAATCCTAGAGTCGATTTACATTTCCTAACAGTCTTGTTATAAAATCCTTGAACTTCTCAGTCATGGTGTCAGTCTTTTTCATATTCTTACTTGGATTCTTCACTTTCTCCTACTGTTCTCCACACTCAGAGAAAGATTTTTTGAACCTTTAGAATCCACCAAGACAGAAATTCAAAGCACAGCCTTTGTCTATCTGGTAAAGGTACTTAAATATTATTTAGTTTACCCAGATACCAATACACATTATATAATACATCCCATTATTAAGCATAAGTAATTTAAAACTTTATTTTGGTCAGTCTACACATACATTTAGAACTTGTTTGGCCTCATGACTCCTTATGCTGACCCTTTCTCCCAATCCTGACCTTTACTATAGCACTATATAATTTTTCTCTGTATTGTATTAGGGAATGTTAGCATTTATCCAATTACCTAATTATTTCATTTTTTTCCAGAGTACTTTTGAAATCTTTATGATTTTAGCCTTTTGTCCCTGCTTAAGCAATGCAATGAAGTGACGTCAACCATATACTCATATTTATACACATATACCCACACATTCACGTCCTTATCTTTTTTAGACAAATAGAAAATGTTGATTAAAATGATATCACTTTGCAATGTTAATTGGACCGTGATCTCACTGTATAATAAGCTTCCATTTAGAAAACATTTGCTATGTGAGGTGTTTTGGACACTGCATTTTAGATTAGAACCTAACTGAATATATAGTCGACTGCCTTAAAAAGTACAATTACCACTTTTTAAAAGAAAAACATAAATTGCTGTGTAATGTGACAAAGTGAGTGTTGTTCATCTAGAAGCAATGTGTATGCATTGAGAGTGATGTGAAGAGAAAGGGAGAGCAAAGACGTACTTCTATTTTGTTTGTTTTTCCTCCTTTCATATTTCTTTTTTAAATTTTTTTCTATTTCCATAGCTTTTGGTGGAACAGGTGGTATTTGCTTACATGAGTAAGTTCTTTAGTGGTGATTTGTCAGATTGTTGGTGCACCTATCACCCAAGCACCCAAGCAGTATACACTGAACCCAATATCCAATTTGTAGTCTTTATCCTTCACCCCCTTTCCATCCTTCCCCTCCAAGTCCCCAAAGTCCATTGTATTCTTTTTATGCCTTTGCATCCTTTATAGCTTAGCTCCCACTTATGAATGAGAACATACGATGTTTGGTTTTCCATTCCTGAGTTACCTCACTTGGAATAATAGTCTCTAATCCTATCCAGGTTGCTGCAAATGCCATCAATTCATTCCTTTTTATAGCTGAGTAGTATTCAATGGTATACACACACACACACACACACACATCTCTCACAATTTCTTTATCAACTTGTTGACTGATGGGCATTTGGGCTGGTTCCACATTTTTGCAACTGTGAACTGTGCTGCTATAAACATGCATGTGACAGTTTTTTTTTTTTTTTTTTTTTTTTTTTTTTTTTTTTTTTTAATGACTTCTTTTCCTCTGGGTAGATACCCAATAGTGGGATTGCTGGATCAAATGGTAGCTCTACTTTTAGTTTTTCAAGGAACCTCCACACTGTTTTCCATAATGGTTGTACCAGTTTACATTCCCACCAGCATGTAGAAGTGTTCCCTTTCACTGCATCCATGCCAACATCTACTATGGCCAATAAGCATAGGAAAAGGTGCTCAACATCACTAATGATCAGAGAAATGCAAACCAAAACCACAATGTGATAGATACCACCTCACTCCCACAAGAATGGCCTCCTTTACTATTTCTAGTAATTTTTATCAATAAGTTGAGCATTTTTCTTTTCATGTTTTTTCTTTTCTTATCCTTTCTTTTAAAATTATTTTTCTATTACCTTTCTTTTTCTCTTGTTTCTTTTTTTCTGTCCATTCCTTTTTTATTTTCTTAAGTGTTGTAAAATAGATATAGATGGACTGGTGAAACAAAGTTGATAAGATAAAAGGAAATAAATTTGGGTCTTTTTATGCACTTAAATTCTACTCATTATAAAGTTCCTTTTTTACATTTTCAAAAATGCTGAAGGTTGGTCTGAACTTCCACTTGGAAAAGAGTCAGAGAAAGTGCGGAGTCTTGCTCACAGTAGAGAGGCAAAGATAAACTAGCTATTATAGTCTACATGCCATATGGTCTTCAACTGATTATAATAAGATTCTCTTTGAAAAAAAATCACCTTACAGACCAACAGGGAGAGGTATCATCCATTACTGTTGACATATCCTTGACAGAATCATCATATGGCATTTCAGTGTACCATGTGCTTCAAATTCCAAAAGAAACACGTTTCATTAAAATGCCTTGGCTCATTTTCAAGGTCTCATTTTTATTAACCTTAATTGCTCTACCCCCAGATATCCAAAACTGTTACTGTATAATTGAGCTACAACTTTGACTTTTCAGAATGTCTGAGAAATACATTTGTCTACTACTATAGACTATTCATGTAATAATGTGTGTGAAATGAATCATTCAACCATTGTTTAAGGTGATGTAGTATCTTAAGTTGTAAGTTTCAAAGCTCTAAGACAAAACGACAAAAGACGAAAAAATGAAGTTTAACAAGTAATTATCAAGCAAGTTACATACTACACAAAAGTAAAAGTACATTAATGTGTTACTTATATATTTTACATATTTTTACCTAAATCATCAATTAAAATGTTGAGTAGGAAAGAGTATTATTCTATTAGCGACTTTCTTCAAAAATGGCATAATTAATAATGAACTTCTTTTCATAATAATATTCAACTAGATATCTAATACCTCTATCTCTCAGCCCATATATTAAGCCTAATCTAAAAATTGGGAATGCCAAATAAATTGTTAAATGCCTTACTAATCTCATGATAAACATAACTACTATTATTGGCAATATCTATATTTAAATCAATACTTATGAACACATCAGTATTTGTTAATAATAAATCACTTTGCTCCTAGGCTTCAATATTTCATTGCCTGAATAGTAACCAAATGTTTCCTAGTTCAGTCTAAGAATTCTATAAATCAACATGAAATTTACCATTTGGCTCTAATTTCCAGAAAGCTTATTTTTTCTTAATCATGATATTTGCCTGTCTTCATTATTTGTTGAACTTCCATTCATCATTATCTTTCAAAGACCATCAAACCCAGCACTGATATTGTTTCAACATGTCACTCAGCTCCTGGGGTAATTTTTAACACAAGAATAAATTGAAAGAGACCAGATATCAGCTCAGTGCCACACCACGACGGAAAGTTTGAAAATAATCAAAACTAGGTTTTACAATTCTGAGGTCATCATTCATGGTGTTAACATTAAGAAGGGTGGGTTATAAAGATAATTTTTTAAATACAGCCATACTCTTGAGACCTGTAGAATAAAAGTAGAAGTCGTCTAAGCGTAGTGAGAAGGCCATCAACAAAACTGCTCAGAGAGTAGTGGAAGTGACAGGAAAGTGTTATGGCCTGCCTTATGGGCAGTGCAGAAAGAATTCTCAATGTGACCTCTGTAAAACCCATAAAAGTGCCCTAAAAACAAGTAGGCTTTAAACATCTTCAGTGCCTATAGACTGCAAAGCCATCTAAACACACGCTGAGTTAAGTAAGAATTCTCTTGTGTCCTCTTACTCTCCCCTCTACCTGAAAAGTCCAATCTGAGGGAGAACAGAATCCATTTTCTTTGCAAATGGACATATGAGAAGGAAAAGGAAAATGAACTACAATACAATCCTACTGAATTTGCTGACCATTTGCCTAAAAAATCTCTTAACTGGGGAGGGTAGATTATTTAAGAGTTTTATCATTATATGGATCTACCAATTATAATTTCTGAATTAAGAAAGTACATTAATTTCTGACTTAAAGTGACCATATGATTTATATTACTTACAAAAAGTTTTAAGTCAATGAACTGATTTAATATTTATGTACATGCAAGAAATAATTTTGGTCACTGGATTTCTTTAAAAAATTTTTCATTGTAAATTTCAAAAGTGCAAAAACAGAGATCATAGTATAATGAACTTCTAAGCATGTATCAACAATCATAACAGTCATCAACTCATGACCAGCTAGTTTCATCTGTATATAGTGCCACATTTGGATTTATTAAGGCAGATTGCAGATATCATGTTGACCACTGAATTAATTTTAAAGAGGCAAAGTGGGACAGAGTTGCCTTAAGATTATAGTTTAAAAATCCTGCTAATCCCAGCACTTTGGGAACCCGAGGTGGGCTGATCATGAGTTCAGGAGATGGAGACTATCCTGGCTAACACGGTGAAATCCAGTCTCTACTAAAAATACAAAAAAAATTATCCAGGCATGGTGGCAGGTACCTGTTGTCCCAGCTACTTGGGAGGCTGAGGCAGGAGAATGGCATGAACCCAGAAGGCAGAGCTTGCAGTGAGCTGAGATCGCACCACTGTACTCCAGCATGGACGACAGAGCGAGACTCTGTCTAAAGAAAAATATTTATATATATATAAAAAAATAAAGAATCCTGCAAGCCTAACAGTTGTGGAGCAAAAGATATATGAGTGTATTTGTGTGTCATGTCAGTGACAGAGCTGGCCTGGATTTTAAATCATGTTCACAAAAGGCTGGATTATTCAGAGCCAAGAAAGTTGAATTAATTGATTTCAAGTTATTTGACACTGTTGTTTCCCAACCCATTTGGGCCTTCTAGGCAGCAATTTACTCTCTCTTTCAAAATTTATTGTGAAACATTTCACTTATACATAGGAATATTTTAATATCGTTATAGATATAAATAATAAAATAAATCAAGTAACTGAATTATCAATACCAAGGACAGTCTGTGTACTACTCACTGACCTTACCCACTTGCTCCTCCTCTCTGGCATAATCATAACCCCAGTTTTTGTACTTATCATACAATTGTTTTTTTAAAAAAATCACTTCATATGTGTGTATTCTTAAAATATACACTATTTTGTTTTGCATGTTGATATCTTTATGTGAAAAGTATTACTGATGATGAGCATTTGGAATTTTCCTAGTTTTGTTGACATCATAGAAAATACAGCTATAAACATTCTATATATGACTCCTTGAGCATTCAGGCAAGAATTTCTCTAGAGTATATACCTAGAAATAACTTACTTGGTGATAAGGCTCACATCTTTAGCTTCACTGGATGAATTTAAATTTGTCTGCAGTGATTTCTCAATCTATATTCCTGCCCTCTCTGTGTGATAGCTCCCACTGCACCACATACAAAACTATAAGCAAAATATTTAAAGTTCTGTCAATGTGATTAGCTATTTGGTATATTTTTTATTTGTATTTCTCATATTCAAATTAAGTTCAGCAGGTTTTTATATTTTATGTCATGTATTTAATTCTCATGTAAAATGCATGGCCTTGATTTTTGCCCAAAATTTAATTTGGTTGATTTTCTCTCCTCATTTGTAAGAGTACTTGATTTGTTCTCTATACAAATCTTATACCAGTTTTATACGTTAAAATTCTGTGGCTTTTATTTACACTTTTTAAATGATGCCTGTGATGGATAGAAGACCTTAAATCTATCAATCTTTTCCTTTGTAAGTTGCACTTTTTATATCTTGTTTAATAAATCCTTTCCTACCTTAACATCACAAATATCTTTTATATTTACTTCTAAAAGATTTAAAGCTCTATTTTTCACAACTTCAGAATTTTGTTACCTGGATTTGATTTTTGTATACAGCATGAAGGAGACAAACTTTATATTTTTCTAAATAGATACCCACTTGTCCAACTACTCTTCATTAAACCGTCCATTCTTTCCTCCAACTGATCTACAGAGGCAACTTAGATTTATATTGAGATAGGCAAAAATGAGGAGTCAGTTCCAAGGGTTCTAATACTGCCTCATTGACTATTTGCTTGTCCATATACCAGTGTTGCTTCTTGGTTAATATCATAATTTTATACTAATTTCTGGTAGGGTAAGTGTGTTTGTACCTTCTTAATAAGAAGTCTTTTCTAGAAACCATATAGACTTTAGAGTTACCTTATGTTGGGTTTTGATTGGACAACAAATTACTATACAACTTAATGAGAAAAGTGGCAAATTTATAATATTGCGTCTTCATTGATATATTAAGTTGAATCGTATGACATTGTTGATATTTCACTGTTTTTGATTTGTTTAAATAAAATTCCATTTTTTTCATGAATTCACATACATCGTTAGATTTAATCAAAGGCACATATTTTTGTTTGCTAGTATAAAGCAATGTAGATAATTGACCTGAATTCATCTTTTATCTAGTAATCTTATTTCCTTAACTAAACCCTTTATTATAATATTGATATGAGCAGTGACAGTCAATATCTTTGTCTCATTCAGTTCTTGATTTTAAAGAAAAGGCTTCCAATATTTATTGAAGTGCGAGATTTACTGAAAGATTTTGATCAGTAACTTTAATAGGTTTAGGAATGATCTTTTTCAATTCTAGTGTACATATAGGTTTTATTTTATTACCAGTGAATGTTGAATATTGTCAATATATTTTCTCCATTAACAGGAACATGTGAATTTTCTGTGTTTGACTAATAGATTATAGTAAAGTATATTGATAGGCTTTTGTGATCATATATATATTTTTATATTGGAACAATTATGTAACATGCTTGCATAAAGTGCATAAATATGTAGGTATGGGGTAAAATAATACTTATAAAACAAACACCTGTTTGCTTTATTTAGCTTAAAATAAGGAAAACTGTACACAGCCCAAAGGCTATCCAGAAATAAATACTATTACAATGAGTTATCGTGCGGTGGCAAGATTGTTGCGTTCTAGAGTATGCTTCTTCAACTATAATTCAGAATGTCAAATTATTTTCTAGGTATGTGGCTTTATTTAGAAAATAATTTGGTAAAGCATGTCTGCAACCAACTGATCCTCAATACAGCCAACAAACACATACATTGGGAAAGGACACCCTACTCAATAAATGATGCTGGGAATATTGGATGGCCATATACAAAATAATAAAACTGGACCCATATTTCTTACCATATACAAAAATTAACTTAAGATGAATTAAAGACTCAAATGAAACACCTGAAACTAAAATAATTCTAAAAGAAAACATCTTCTGGACATTGGCCTAGGCAAAGAGTTTATGACTAAGTCCTCAAAAGCAAACACAACAAAAACGAAAATAGACAAATGGGACTTAATTAAGCTGACCAGTTTCTGCACAGCTTAAGAAATAATCATCAGAGTAAACACAACCTACAGAATGGGAGAAAGTATTTGCAAACTATGCATCTGACAAAGGATTAATATGCAGAATCTACAGGAAGCACCAGCAACAAACAAACAAATATCAATAAAAAGTGAGCAAATTATATGAACAGAAATTTCTCAAAAGAAGACATACAAGTGTCTAACAAACATGAAAAAATGCCAACTCACTAATCATCAGAGAGATGCAAATTGAAACCACAACGAGATGCCATCTTACACCTGTTAGAATGGCTATTACTAAAATGTCAAAAAATAACAACTGTTGATGAAGATGAGGAGAAAAAGGAATACTTACACACTGTTAGTGGGAATGTAAATAGTACAACCTTTATGGAAAACAGTATGGAGATTTCTCAAAGAATTTAAAATAGAACTGCCCTTAAATCCAGCAATTCCATTAGTGGGTATCTACCCAAAGGAAAAGAAATCATTATGTCAAAAAGAGATCTGCACTGATATATTTATTGCAGCACTGTTTGCAATAACGAAGTCATGGAAGCAACACAAGTGTTCATAAATAGAAGATTGGATAAAGAGTATGTGATACACACACACACACACACACACACACAAATGGAATACTACACAGCCACAAAAGGAATGAAATGTCTTTTACAGCAATATTGTTGGATCTTAAAGCCATTATCATTAGTGAAATAATTCAAAAACAAAAAATCAAATACCACATGCTCTCACTGATAAGTGGGAGCTAAACAATGGATAAAATGGAAATACAGAAGAGAAAAATACATACTGGAGACTCCAAAACAAGGGAAGGAAGGGAGGTAGTGTGAAGGATGAAATAGTATCTATTGGGTACAGTGTTCACTATTCAGGTAATAGGTACACTAAAAGCCCAGACCTCACCACTACACAATATATCCATCTAACAAAACTGCACTTGCATCCCTTAAATCTATAAAAATAAAGCCAAACTATTTTATAAAGTGTTTTTACAAGTTGACTGACCCATCATATGATCATATGAAAACTCTCATTTCATCTCATACTTTTCAATAGGTCTTTTTGGTGGGTTTAAGTTTATTTGTATTGCCTGTATTGCCAGAAACTCTTTTTTTTTTTTTTTTTTTTTTTGAGACAGAGTCTCACTCTGTTGTCCAGGCTGGAGTGCAGTGGCATGAGATCGGCTCACTGCAACCTCTGTCTCCCGTGTTCAAGTGATTTTCCTGCCTCAGACTCCTGAGTAGCTGGGATTATAGGTGCGCGTCACCACGCCCAGCTAATTTTTTTTTTTTGTATTTTTAGTAGAGATGGGGTTTCTCCATGTTGGCCAGGCTGGTCTCGAACTCCTGACCTCAGGCGATCTGCTGAGCTTGGCCTCCCAAAGTACTGAGATTACAGGCATGAGCCACTGCGCCCAGCCTAATAAATTTGAGAATCTTTTTATTTATTGGTCATTTAGATTTTATTTTAAGGTACTTCTCTAAGTTTTTGCACATTTTAGTTTTGACTTTTTCATCTTCTTTATTTTATGCAGTGGGGTATTGTCTGCCTAAACTTCACCCATCATAGTTTGGATGAAAGACTACAACTATTAAGTTTTTAGTTCTTATGGAAAAGATTGGATAACAAAACATAAATAATGGTTGTTAGTTGTTATTAGCTGCATTAAAGAACTATAAGAAAGGGATGAACTAGGCAAGTACTTTTCTAATTTGCCACAAGAAATGTAAAGGAATTGACAAAGTATAGACAGTTGTAATATATAGCAAGATCTTACCTAACTCCCTTTCCGCTTCCCTACATTAATGCCTGAGAAATAAATGTCTCATTGGGAACAGTCTTTAAACAATGACTGACGAAGATTGGTGTGTAAGTAACCCAAAACCCTTGCTCTTCTCTGTGAGTGAGGGAATTTGAAAATCTGAGGCCAGTTTTCTATAGTATTTTTCATATTTTCCCCTTAAGATTATGCTTTAGTAACTCAAAGTGTTAGATAGCTTGATAACATATATTAATTTGGCTGTTTGGCTTCCCAGTCCCAGTTCCCAACCTCCCATCAGAGTTTTCCTTGATCCCTCAATTTTCTGTATTTTAACTCAAATTCTTTCCTTAGAATTTTATTTGGAAAAACTCAAATTAAGACAGAATACTAAAAGAAAAAAAAATGTTAAATTGCTCCTGTCCCAAGCAGTTACCAGATAAGATTGAAAGGAGCTGGAAGACTACCATGTGAGTAAAACTCAGCTCAACAAAGTCATTCAGCTTTGTAACAATGATTAGACTGAGTGTATTTCAAATGACTTCAATGTAGCTTCCACCAAATTGAGGAATAGGAGTCACAGAGTTACTAAGAAGTCAATAAAGTAGGTATAGCATAATTTGAAACTACATGTTGGGTGTGGTTTTTAATACATGAAACTAACTATAAATAAATATATCCTAAGCCTACCAAATTGTTGCCATAATCAAAGAAATCACTGGCTAGGGCTAGGAAAGGTTTTTGTTGAAGAAACAAGACAATTTTCAGAACCCCAAACCTTCATTAATAGAAAATGAGTTATGAAAGCTTAGAAATACTCTGAGAGGACATATTTCCCAGCATCCCTTTGGATGTGATATAGAGGGTCCTAAACAAGGATTAATCATCTAGAGCAGTAGTCTGCAAACTGTAGCCACAAATGTGGCCATATCCATTCATTTATATATTGTTAATGGCTACTTTCATGCCACAAGAGCAGAGGTGAATAGTTATGACAGAGATCATACGAATTCCAAAGCCCAAAAGATTGCTATACTTACAAAAAAAAATTTGTATCTGTCCTACAGGGTAGAACCAACAGTGAACAGATAAACATGGAAATTCATTTCAGAGACCATACTGAGGGTTTAACAACATTTTTCATACCCTAGGGGCAATCTTCAGAATCTTCAAAATATCTTTCCAGAATTCCAGTGACAACCATGTGACATCTTTTAAAAAATACTTTTATTTTCTGGACGTGTGTGTGTGTGTGTGTGTGTGTGTGTGTGTGTGTGTGTGTGCGTGCAGTTATTACCCCTCCACCATGTATATAGGATTTTGAGTGTAGCAAGTTACTTTTTTTTTTTTCATTTCATAGGTTGCTGCGCTATGTAGTGTCACATATACGACCAAGTGTAAGGGCTGCAGATTAACTGGAGATCCTTGTCAAGTATTGTGAAGGGTCTAAGATTTCACCCTAATTTTAAATGTACAAGGTACTTGTACAGTTTCATGGATGCTCACGGAAGACATGAGACACTTAAGTCAGAGACAAAAGCCTTCATTACACATGACAGCAAGCAACTCAAGCTTCATGTTCACATAGGTTCTCCTGGCCCCCAAGTCCCAAGGAACAATGCTGAGTGTCCCAAGTGGATGCTGCATATGCACCATTAGTTTGCATTCCTGCTAAGGAAACTGAGCTTAGGAAATGCCAATATTTTAAAGAAGGTTGTTGGCAACCTTCCCTACCTTTGCCCAAGTGGGAGGCATTATTTTTATATTCCTTGATAGCAAACAAATATGTCCTCTGCCCTAAGGAGTGAAACTATATCTATCTTCCCAACTTGTTTTTCATATATTAAAAAAATTCTTAATACTCTGAAGCAAAAACTTAAACTAGATGTGCAGCAACATAAAAGACCTATGAAAAATTGTTTGCTAACAATCTTGGACGTTGAACAGGTGTAGTGATGTAGCACGACTTGGAGTTGTCTATTTTAGGGAAGGTTATATGTGTTCTCTATGCAAAGAACGGGGTTAACAATTTGGAGATCAGAATGGCAGAAGATTGTAACAAAGACCACAAATGCTTTAAGATATTTATTCTTTCTCTTCATCCTGGGCTTATCTTTAGACTACATTTCCTAGACCTTTGTAAAAGTGTGGTTTGTTCTCATCAATAGATGATGGGCTGAAATAATGTATGCCAACACTCACCAAGTGATTAAGAATGGGTATGCCTTTCACATGCTGTTTTTTATTGGTATGACAGATAGATGCAAAGAATTCCACAGGGGACTTCAAGACCTTAGAAAATGACAAGGGCACATAGAGTGGGTTGCTGAGTGGCTGAACAGAGCGACATTTCCTTTCTGACTTGCATGAAACTGTGAAATAAGTGAGAAACATTTGTTTTTCTCACTAAACCTCTGAAATGTTGGGGTTGTTTGGTTCAGCAGTTAGCCTTCCCTTAGTGATATATAGATCATAATAATTTATGACACTTTCCTAGATACTTATCATATGATAGATACCATATATTGCCATATTTAATTTTTTCAATAAGCCAAAAACACAGGCTTTATTAACCCCTTATGAGAAATTGGATTACTTCTTCAAACTTACCAAATAGCTTTTAATTGGGGGAACTGGAACTTCAAACTAGTCTGAGTGACCCCAGAGTTTGTGCAGTTAACCTGATCTCTATTATGCTACTAGTTAATTTCTTGGGGGGGTGTGTGTGTGTGTGTTTTATATATATATATGTATATGTATATGTATATTTTTAAAGTCTTTATTTTCAGTCATGGGTAAATCGATCAACCCAAACTGTGAAAATGTCAAACTACAGCTCTCACTAATGTTTGATCAGTAGAGTAATAATTTGTAATTACCACACAACTGAAGGGAAATGTGAAGCATCCTCATAAACTAACAGTTTTATTAACAATGCATGTGGTTATACCATCATTTTTCTAAGTTTATAGAACTGAAGCTTTGATCATTTACATGGGAAACTGCTTCCATCATTTTAACTTCTAATCTCACATAACATATATGAGTGTTTATATGTGTGAATAATATTTTATCTAGGCTATTAAATAACACTCCAAATTACATTTTAAAACTTTTAAAACAATACAATGATTATATGAATTTTCAGTATATTAAATAATATTTTAAAATATTTGTCTGTGTTTTTTAAAATAAATGCTGACCCTCTCACCTCCTGATTTCCTTATATACTTCCTACTAACCAGAATGTTCTGCATAAATGCAATGAAACTCTCTCTCTCCCCCTACTTTCTCTTTTTACCCAGATACAAATATTTCTACATTTGCCTATACCTACATGTTGAAAACTGAGTCCATACCAATATCTTCAATTATCATCCAATACCACCTGGTTTATGCTATTTTCATCCCATTCTAAATTTGTCAATGCCTTCTCCTTCAGTGAGAAAACCACTTTCATTTTCCTTCATAGATACACTATCTGTGTTTAAAAACAGTCCTATTTCACCTGTGAAGACCTTACTCTGCTCAGCTACAGAGCCCTGTGCCAGGGTGCTCCTCCTTCATGAAGATCCTTCATACTATTTAGACTCTGACCACCCACACCAGAAGTGTGTCACCCATCTCTCCAGGTGGGTGACACCTTGGACATGAACACTGCTGCCCACCACATGGGCACCTGTTCACTCTGCTGTAGCTACAGCTTCCTACTTCAGGCTGTCCCTTGTGGGGACACCCTCCCTACCTGGCTCAGGCTGACATCAAGCACAAGTGCCCTCTGTCCTACTTGGTCACTAGTATCCAATGCAGGGATCTACAAGTGTCCCCCAAGGGTATGGATGCCTACTCTTCTTAGCCCTACCTAATAATTTTGAGACCAAATTGTTCAGAAAGGAAAGGAAGAGGAAGAAAAAGAAGAAGGGCCAAAACAATAATTTTAATAGCTGAATTCCTTTTTGTGTTTGTACCATGACTTTTAATCTCATTCTTCTAGCCTAATATGTCTAAAAAACCCTGAAGTTTTCTCTATTTACAAAAATAAAGTAATAATTTTTGGAAGATAAGCTTATTTTTTAAAGAAGGTTGCTACAAGTGAAATTAGTATTTTGCAATATAAAGAATTCTTAAACTTTTAAAAGACACTAAGAAAAAAGTCATTTCTCATTAATGTTTTAATCACTATTTCCTGAATTACCAAAAAAAATTACATGTTTTTATTTTTTACCTCTCCCTGTGTGAATTATTTTTTCATGCTAACTGATATATTTTCCTGATTATTTAAAAACACTGTTTATATGAAGCAAGGTAATACTTTGTCATACTTCTTGCAAATATGCTCATTGGTTTTTCATTTAGCTTTTAATATATTTTAATGTATCATAATTTAATACATTTTAACATTCTCAGATAATTTCTTTTGCATACTTAGAAAATTCTTAGTTGTCATTTAACTGCTTACTTGTAGCTTTCTTCTAGGCCTTTTATGGTTTCATCTTTCATATTTAGCTTTTTAAGGTATCCAAAAAAGGATTCCTTTTGTGGTTTCTTGTAATCAATTAATTACTTCTGTAAATATAGAGCAATTTTTCCAGCATCCTCAGTTGAGTAACTAGCTTTTTATTTAAATATTAAATTAATTTACATATGAACATACACATATACAGGTAGATTACATATATATGTCCATTTGGGGCTAATTTATTTTATTCTTTCCACCAACACTACAGGTTTTATATCAAAGCTACAGTATTTTAATTATTGTATGTTTAAGTACCTAACAGAACAAATTCCTTTCATATCTCATCCTATTCAATGACAGCTGAGCTATTATACCCTGAGTGTCCTTCCAAATGGTCTTACTATCGCCTTTCTTGTTTTTTGCAAAGAAGCTTTAAAGTGTATTTAATCCATTATATTTTGTCACTCATCCAAATATATAATGTACTTCTCTTTTTGTTCAAGTATTTTTGTCTCTTGGTAAAGTTTTCACCTTTTCTTCTTATACTTATTTCTAGATTTTTATATATTTTGTTGTGATTGTGAATAGATACTCATTTAAAAAATAATTTCTACTTCCTTTCTGTTGTATTGAGAAATTGTTAATTTCTTTATATTTATCTTACATCAAGCTATTTTACTATAACAAAGGTATACAGTATTATACTTTATACTGTAAGTATTTTGGCATACTTTTTCCTGGAATTTTAAGAATACATTTACATTGCCGGTAAACCTCCCATATGTCTGCTCCCAAATAAACTATATTCAAATAAATTTATTAGTCAATTATAAGAGCTAAACTTTCTCAGTGGGTATTCTCTCCTAGATGGCAAATTCACATCAGTGATATCTTGCTAGAAAATGTACAAGTCTATTTGGGTTTAGGGAAGTTAGAACTACTATAAAACTGATTATAATAGGAGACACAAATGGCTATTTAAATATATATTTTATTAATATAAATAATATGCAGCCACAATGTATAAAACTTACTTTAGTTAAAGTCAGTATGTGTTTTTTCTAACTTTGTATTTTTTCTATCTCTGTGTTTGTGTATGAATCATAACTGAACTAAGTTTCTAGCAGTAATGAACTGAATATCAAAATCATTCTCTATTATAGTGTTATACAACCTTCATTAAATATTGTTAGTATGCTATTCTTTAATTAGGCACAATTAAGTGCTTTAGGACACCTCAATCCTTGACTCCAAATCTCAAAAGTATATCTTCAGCAGATACTTGTATAAAAATATTTAATGACTAAACCTGGAATAAAAAACAATACCTTTATATACATTAACTTAAAGATCAGAGAGGCTGTAGGTAGCTCTCTTCACCATCAGTGAGGCTCACTAAGAATATGATCTTACATCCTCTGTGTCTGTTCTGAATTTTGCTGACCTTCTTTTTTGCCAGACTACTATTTTCCAGGGTAAAGGTAATAAGTGGCAAGGCATTACTCAGTAATTATGCACATATTTGTAATTTCAAGAGAAAATGTCTCAAGATGTATTATTTTAAAATGTGTTATAACTGCTCAAAGAAATCAGAGACAACACAAACAATGGAAAACTCATTCCATGCTCATGGATAGGAAGAATCGATATCATTAAAACAGCCATATTGCCCAAAGCAATTTATAGATTCAATGCTATTCCTATCGAACTACCAATGACATTCTTCATGAAACTAAGAAAAACTATTTTAAAATTTATATGGAACCAAAAAAGAGCCCAAATAGCCAAGAGAGTCCTAAGCAAAAAAAAAAAAAAAAAAAAAGCTGGAGACATCATACTATCTATCTTCAAATTACTACGGGGCTACAGTAAACAAAACAACATGGTACTGGTACAAAAACAGACGTATAGACCAAAGAAACAGAACAGAGAGCCCAGAAATAAGAATACACATGCCTAACCATCTGGTCTTCAACAAAGTTGACAAAAACAAGCAATGGGGAAAGGACTCCCTATTCGATAAATGATGCTGGTATAACTGGCTAGCCACAGGCAGAAGCTTGAAACTGGACCCCTTCCTTACATCGTATACAAACATCAACTCAAGATAAAGACTTAAATGTAAAACCCAAAACTATAAAACCCTGGAAGACAAGCTAACCAATACCATTCTGGACATATAAATGGGCAAAGAGTTCATGATGAAGATGCCAAAAAGAAATTGCAACAAAAGCAAACATTGACAAATGGGATCTAATTAAACTAGAATTTCTGCACAGCAAAAGAAACTATCTTCAGAGTAAACAGACAACCTATAGAATGAGGGAAAATGTGTCCATACTATGCATCTGACAATGGTCAAATATCCAGCATCTATAAGGAACTTAAATTCATAAGACAAACGAAACCCCACTAAAAAGTGGGCAAAGGACAAGAAAAGACACTTTTCAAAAGAATGCATACATGCAGCCAACAAATGGAAAAAAAAAAAAAAAACTCAACATCACTGATTATTAGAGAAATACAAATCAAAACCACAATGAGATACCATCTCACACAAGTCAGAATGGCTACTATTAAAAAGTCAAAAAATAACAGATGCTGGCCAGGTTGCAGAGAAAAACGAATGCTTCCACACATTTTTAGTAATAGCATAATTAGTTCAACCATTGTGGAAAGCAGTGTGGAAATTCCTCAAAGACCAAAAAACAGAACTACCATTCGACCCAGCAATCCCATTACTGAGTATATACCCAAAGGAATATAAATCATTCTATTATAAAGACACATGCACACATATATTCATTGCAACACTATTCATAATAGCAAAGACATAGAATCTACCTAAATGCCTGTCAATGACAGACTGAATAAAGAAAATGTGGTACACATACACCATGGAATATTATGCAGCCATAAAAAAGAACAAGATTATGTCCTTTGCAGGGACATGAATGGAGGTGGCAGCCTTTATCCTTAGCAAACTAACACAGGAACAGAAAACCAAACACGCTTTCACTTACAAGTGGGAGCTAAGTAATGAGAACACATGAACACATAGAGGGGAACGACAGACACTGGGGCCTGCTGGAGGTCAGAGGGTGGGAGGAGGGAGTGAACCAGAAAAAAATAACTAGTAGTATTAGGCTCAATACCTGCGTTATGAAATAATCTGTATAACAAACCCCCGTGATACAAGTTTACCTATATAACAAACCTGCACATGTACCCCGAACCTAAAATAAAAGTTTTAAAAAAATGTGTTGTAAAGGAATGATTTTGTTTTGCTCTTGTGTAAATATGCCAAACCTCATAAACTGATTGTGTCTTAATTCCATGAGAACTAACTATTATCTTATCCTTGGAAATTTAAGTCTGTGAACATCTGTGTGTTTATACCACCTCAGTATAGGAAATACTAATGGGCCCATTGACATTCTCTTGAAGATAAATGTCTATATCTGACTTCATTCAGTAAACTTTTAATCAGTCTCAAATATGTAGAGAAACTCACTAGTTTTCTTGGAACATTATGCTGGTTAGAAATTCTGGTAAAAATTGCTGTGGGCAATATCATTTAAAAAAAATGTTTTCAAGGATGTGGGAAGGGCTGGGATTGTAATTTACCTGTTTAATAGCTACCTGATGTAAGCTGATATACAGCACTCATTCCACAAATATTTTGCTCTTCACCTTCAGCAAGATGTTAAATGCTTTCAAATAGCAATTCTGTACTGTTTTATTGGTGTTAACAGAGCTATTATGGTTGTTACTGGCCATCTTTATTGCCATTTGCTGATTCACTTCCACAGCATGTATGTTTGGCTACCAAAAATGTCATTGATCATAGTTTAAGCCATCATCCTTAGATGATAAAATTGGTGATATCATTGAATGACAGATTCAAAAAGTATCATAAAAAGTCACTCAAACAGATGGCAAATACACCACTGTTTATATTTTTAAATGAATGCTACAGATGGCAAGAAATTATTCCACCATGTTTAATAGGAAAATTCCACAGCATTTCTACAAAGGCACTTTTCTTTTTATTGCAAGGAAATAGATTCAGCAATTTAGCTACCAACCACTCCTTTTCCTTCCAAATTGTATATTGGAAGCATATGGGAAAGATGTCTAAGGAGCCAGCATTCATTTTTTCTTTATGTGTCCTTAAATTTATTGAGTAATAAAAATAAATAGGAATGAGAAAGGTGTGTGGATGTGTTCATTCATTAGGAAAAAAATTATAATAATTCTTAAGGACACTTTTAGGTAACTTATTCAGCCAATTACAACATATTTAACCATTAAAGAATTTTGTGTTAAAAGGAAACCTTTGAATGTCATATGTTAACATTCTCAAGAATATCCTTTGTAAATATGCTGTTAGCCTGCTTATATTGTATACTAATTTTATGCTTATTTATGAAATGATGCTATAAGAGCATGTTTTGAGCAACAAGAATACTTTTATAAATTAAAGAAGCATTTGAAAACAAGAATTTAAGTCTTCTGCTTGATTACATATCTGATTATAGTTATAGTAATAGAGATTACGACACTTTACATAAACAATTGTCCATACCTTAAATATTTAATTCTGTTCTCTCTATAGCATACACATATTCTTTGAATATTGATAATGAAATCAGCTCCTCCATAATCAATCACACTTTGTGTCACATATTACAAAAATCAAATATTTAATTCTAACATCAGAATCCCTTTGTAGAACTTCAATATCCTTCATAACATTTTTCTTTTGAACAATTATTACAACTGTCTTTGCTCTCAAATGTACATTAAACTTTTTAACCTATTTGAAAATATACATCATCAGATTTTACCTTTCAAATAGCCTTTTGAAATATTTCTTACTTGTAAGTATAAGGTTGTTTCTTCCTGAAACGTTGGCAGTAGGGACAATCTGGTTGTGTCACATCTAGTGGATAACATGTTGCACTTCCTGTGTTAGGAGTTGGTACAGAGCTTCCCTGCCTCTTGATTGTTCACTCCCATCATTTCTTCTTCATGCAGACCTTTAATAAACAAAAAAAATCATGGTTAAAATTCAAAGTCTGTCACCTTTTCTACCAAAAAATATAAAAATCAAAATGAAAGAGAGATGGACTTTAAAAATGTGTAGGTCAAAATTTTAATACTATATGGCACAACTTCTATTTTGTGTCAATATGGTGCCCAGTAGCCTTCCAAAGGCAGGACACAGACACTGCCTCAGTGCACCAAAGCCAAGGGCATGTAAAACAGCATCGTTACAAATTATTTTCAATTTTGATATGTAGCCTCTAAAACAGTGGTTCTCATATGTTAGCTTTAACAGAATCACTGGAAGGTTTGTTAAAACAAAGATTGCCAAGCCCCAGACCTAAAATTTCGGATTCACTCAGCCTGGAGTGGAACCAGAAAATTCCCATTTCCAGCAAGTTCCCACTTGATTTGGATGCTGCTGCCCTGGGGACCTCACTTGTAGAATGATTCTAGCATTAAGATAGAGGGGAAAAGCAGTGAATTGAAACAGCAGGCTCTAAACTCAGCTTTGCCATTAGCTGTGTGATTTTGGAAATGGCATTTACTATTTCAGGTTTACTGTTTTATCCTTTTTTAGATGAAAGTTTGTCTAGGTGATCATTTATTCCTTTGTATGTCACCAAAAAATCTTTGAATATAAATCAATAACCACTAGAAAGCACAATGTACCTTTAATTAGGGTAATTCAAAGGTCTTACAGAAGACAGTTCTTGAACTCAAAATGTTCTGTACTTGAACTATACAAAAACCCAAAAGACGGACAAACAAGCAAACAAATAAAAACCTAGAATATTCTCTAATGGATATAGATGATTCTCATTCAGTCATGTCTTTAACATACTTTTAAGTTAGTGCAGAGGCCTCCTCTTCAATGTTATCAGATTTCCCTACCTCAGGCTGCTCTTTGGCCTCATGCTATACCAACCAGTTATTTAGCCCTCTATGTTGATTAAATGCTGGAGAGTTATAGAGCCCCTTGCCAGGCCACCCAAATGGTGGGCTGTTCCATAAATATGATTTTCTTGTTATGTATAATGGTGGCTCTTTACATCTCCATATTTCGGGGCCCTAGAAAACCTCTGAGGCCTGACACAGTGACTCACACCTGTAATTCTGGCACTTTGGGAGGCCAAAGCGAGAGGATTGCTTGAGCGCAGGAGTATGAGACTAGCCTGAGCAATATACGAAGACCCTGTTTCTGCAAAAAATAAAAGTAAAAATAAAAAGAAGCTGGGAATGGTGGCATACGCCTATAGTCCCAGCTACTAGGGAGGCTGAAGTAGGAATATCACATGAGTCCTGAAAGTTCAAAGCTGCAGTGAGCTGATTTTGTCACTGCACTCCAACCTGGATAACAGAGTGGGATACTGTCTTTAAACAAACAAACGAACAAACCTCTCAGTTATAGGGAATGGCCAGAGTTTGGAAACACAAAATTATTCCCTCCATAGTTGATCTGATTGGGTTCTACGTTGGTTAGATTTACTTAGGTCTGCCTAACCTCTCTTGAATTATATTATTTCATCTCTATTACAGCTGAGAAAATCTGGCTAATTGATGAAAATAGACAAGAAAGATGATTCACTATTCAGAATTAATAAAGAGCAGGAGAATTTTCATGTTTTGAGGGAGGAAAAAAGTGTTAAGAAAATGGTTTTCTAATTTGTATTCCTGAAAGGCCCCGGGTTAATGAAAGGAGCTATTAAATTATTAATAGCTTTAAGGAAATCAGATACCATATTTTTAAATTTTATTTACAATCTATTTTAAAATGAATAAGGCTGAAATGTTATTTGCTTTGCAGGTTCTCCTTTCCTATACCCCCTTTAACAATGACAGTCAACAAAAAGCATATGACTGATTCAAAACTCACATTAGTGGTTGTCTGATACATACAAATCTCCAGACTAACACATAAAATAATATTTTCACAATTGCTTCTAATAATCCATAGCATTCTTACTTTTAAATAGCATTTTATGCTATTTAAAAAGCATTTCAAATACATTTTCTTCTCTAAAATTGTATTTATTAGAATTTATAATGTATTTTGCTGTTTTAAATAATGTACTACTAACAATTGTAATAAAAACTTACCTAGAAGATACATAGAACCTTATGGTAACAGGGACTCAAATTTTAAAACAAATATTTGTAGAGAAGGATAAGATATTCAATATAGGGGGCCTTCAAGCATAAAATTATGTTTCATTAGGACAAATTAATGTTGCTAAATTGGAATGGGAATACAAATTCATGAAGATAAAATGAATGATATAAAATGTCCAACTCAAAGTAATAATTCATTCATATGTTTTTAAATAAATGATGTTATCTATTATCATGGTATTTATACTCAAGTTCTGTCGTTATTTAAACATATCATAATTTCAACTATCTATACTTGCTTAAGAATAAAAAATAGATGTAACTTTAAAATACGCGAGGAGTAGTACGGTTCTAACAAGTGTTTTGGGATAACAATAATACCTGGATGCCTGAGTTACATTATTGAACAAAGTATAAAATTGACAACTCAAAGAATAATAGTAGTAATAATTTAAATAATGAAAACTTAGTAGCCTAGTGTAAAAAGCATATCTGACATATCTTGCATTGAAACCTTTGTATAATGAAATAAGCATTATTATGACATATTTATAGATGAGGAAACTGACCATTCAGGTAACATGGACAAGTAGCTTCCTCAAAGTTACAATAAGGTGAAAAGCATAGCCTGGACAACACTGTGATTCCAGTGTTTGCTCTTACTACCAAACTTCCATCTAAATGTAAAAGGTAATGAAACATTGACAACAATCTGTACCAATTTTCATCTTCACTGAGACAAAAAATCTTGTAAAACACTTTGTGTTTGGGTCTCCTAAAAACAACCCCAGTTTATAATTATTTAACAATTACTATATTGTAATGTTATATGTTTCCTTCCCAGAACCCTAATATCTTTTCATTTGAACTATTTCTCTGTAATTAGTATAGGTCACTTCTCCAGCTTTTGTTAAAATATTATTAGTGAAGCACCAGTGGATTTAAGATCATCAAATCCAATGAAGTTAAATTGCTTCTTGTGACTGATAATTCTCAGTAGCAAATTATCTCTGAATTTATCATGAATATTAACACTTATAATCATCTTTATTTAAAAAGTCTAAATTAACTGAGTCAAAAAGTGATAAAAAGTTTTGACTAAATTGTTGCCATTAGCTCTAATAAGAGAATGAATGCCTGAACCATCAAGAATATTTGTTACATCGCAACTACCTTGCTCTCACATTTCCCTCTCTTAAAGAGTGTCAGCAGCAGCCTTCATTTGGGAATCTCAAGCTCAAATCAACACTGGCGTCCAATAAACCTTGTCAATCACTTTGACTTGAAAAGAAAATCTTGAGCATTGCAAGTTCCCACAACCACCTAACGTTTTGCCCTCAAATGTCTGTTAGGAAATATTACCAACTGTTAATCCAGCATTTGTTGTGGAAAGAAGTACGATTGTAACTGACTTCCATTACATGAACTCACTGATTTAATGTAATCTAAGACATCTGTTTCAATACCTCAACAATATGCCCCTTCTGAGTACCTAAAAATGGCTTTGGGTCATGGGATTGTTACAATTTGGCCCTTAAGGGGCAAACAGTTCTTCAATTCACTTTCAGCCATTTCCAGTATTTATAAATGGCACTAGGAGTATTTATAAACGGCACTCTCTGATAATTGGAAAATGTCTCAAGAAACTTTATTCTACATCACTATCCCCAAAAGACATGCTTATAACTTGCTATATATTTACTGGTCAGAGGATAGAATCGTAAGCACATCATTATTAATTTTCCTCAGTACTAAGTAATTTTATCTTTTACAGTCAACCTTGATTCAGACCTGGAGAAGAGCATCACAATGAGGCTTAAGTATAATTGTATGCCATCTACACTAAATATCACAGACATTTAGTGATGGAAGCCTGTGTTTTAAAAACTCATTTTTCATTTGGCTCTGTTGTAAATACAGAATACTTTACTGGTTGTGGAAACTGAAGAACATATGAAAAAGTTTCACATCTGTTATTAAGCCAGTTACATGTTATCCCTAAATGGCAAACATGGACAATGATGATAGCAGATAAAAAAGAAATAAGAAAGGAAGTAAAAATACTTAGATGAAAGATTGCCCTTTTTGTGTGAACCTGATGACAGACACGGGTCGCAGAATTGAGTAAGAAGGATAGTATTTTCAGAATGAGTAGAGGGGACCTTTTCCTAATTACTAATCATAGTGATGTTCATGACATTTCTAAACCTTAAAGGAGCAGAAATTCTTAATAGACTGAATCACATCTTTCCATAATTATGCAGTCAGAGGGTGCCAAAATAAAGGCCTTCTTTAAAGTTCAGAATGGAGTAAAATTCACTTTCTAAATATATATATTAATATTTAATATAATATTAGATACTAATATTAGATAACTCTATTTGAATATCAAAATACTGATTTCCAATTCATCAGAATAAAGGCATTTCTTAAACACAATTTACTTGCTAAAATGTGTTTATAGGAGAGAGGTTCATATGCTATTATAAGATACAATTCATCTAAGGCTCATTGCATTGCTAGTAAAGTCAATTACTTTTTTCTTGGTTACACATTATTTGGCAGGAAGTCTATTGTTGCTGAAACATTTAGGTTTTACAAGCAGGCTTATTTTATAGGAAGCAATGGTAGTATTTTTTTTAAGAGAAGCAGTATAATACATTTTAGGGCCTCTGATGGTGAAGATTTATTGTACACAATGGTGCCAAAAACAGATAGCGTAGGCTCGCAATATACAAACATGTCCATGGTCATGACACAGTAGTCTAGTATCGACATGCAAAATGTCTCCTAGTTCAGCCCAGAAACTCCAGTGGAGACTGGCAGCTCAGTCTTATAATAATGTATTCAAATATGAGGCAGAGTTCTAAAATATGCATCTACATGTGCAAATAAAACTCTCATATATTTGTTAACATATGAATTTTCCATAGAAATTGCCTAATATATTAAGGTTTAATGTGTAAAGAAAAATTTATTTTCAAAACTATTTTAATTCTCAGACTTTTATTAAACCAACTAGGTTACATGTATAAAATGCTAAATAGCATTTAATAATTATCCTAGTATTGATGTTATCTAAATTAATTCTGATTAGCCTATTGAAACAATGAAACATTAGTTAGTACTTCACCTCTACTGTCCACAATAATTTAGTCAAAGGGCAAAATATGATGTTTCCAGACAGAAATATCAATGCTTGCAGTAAGCATGTATTTGAGAATAATAAAGAGTAATTTTAAGTATTTTTGTAAGTAATTTGCTTGTCTTATTGTAGAGTAAAACAACTTTAGTCGTAGTCTGACATGTCATAACACAGAAGACTGTTTCTTATTGCCTTTGTTTAGAAAAATGAATGTAATTGTATGTGATTTGAATAAAGTTTTTAGCTTAGAAAAGTATGACAATTGCATTCCACTATATTAAAATGTTATAAGAGCATGAAAACATTAAGTTATGCATTTGAGCATAACTGATATTATAAAATTACTTGTCATACTAATGATCCAATTAATCAAAGAAAATGTGAAAATATGGAAGGATGATTACCTCACGAGTCTTTAACAAATATACTCAGTAGTGTAGGATCCTTTGAAAACAGGAATATGTGATTCAGAATACCTTACTTTATTTGGTGTGATTGGGGTATGCTACTTTTATATATAGGATACATAGTTAGACTGAAAAACAATGAAGGTCAGGTGATGTAATAGGTTTTATGATTTTCAAAGATGAAAAACAAATGCTAATATGATTTACCTTAAAGATGTTATTTTTTAATATCTAGTTTTCTTCTCCAATATGCTGATATTTAGTCTTTTGTTAAATATCTACACAGACACACATACCTATTATGGTTATTCTCATTGGCACTATTTTCCTTATTCCAATAAAGGAGCATAGGTAATTCAGTATCACATTACATCATAGTTGGTTACTGATATGGTTTTACATGCAAGGCACTTGCCTGCCTCACAGCATGTCATGTTTATTTAATTTGATAGGACAAATCTTTTAAATCTTTGTCAGTGTTACACATGGTTGGGAAAGTATTGTATAGCATTATTTATAGACAAAATATATAAAAGAAAATTATACATTTTGGAAGGATTTTTAAAATGAGGTAATGCCTATAAATTCTTTAGCACTTTATCAGGAATGCAGAAAATGGTTAATAGATTCTAAGTTTAAAAATTTAATATATGAGTCACCAATTATTTTTATATTTCTGTATTAACCAAATTGAAACTGATAGTTTAAAGGAGATTAAGACTTTTAAAAAAGCTTTTAAAGTCAGAGAAAATGTAATAAGAAATATTTGACATAATAAACTGCTGGGAAAAATTTTATGAGAAATTGTAGAAGAAGAGATATTGACAAAATATTTAGAAGCAACTAAGAAAGATTATTAACATAGGGAAAACAATACAAATTGTTCTCTTACGATTATGTGAAAAACAAACAAAAAAAAGCCCTATAAAATGCTAATAAGGAATCATTCTAAAAGCAAAAAAAGACAATAGAAAAGAGGCAAATTATTTGGAATTAAAAATTATTTTAGGGCAAAAGAAGCTTACAAAGGCCTATAAAACAGCCAGAAGAAGGCTTTTGATAATAAAATTGAGTCACAGTGATTGTGAAAAAGTGAATGAGGAATCAGATTTCAAATAGAACCAAATAAACCAAATAGAATATATATATACACACACACACACGGTATATATATGTATATATATGGTAGTAGGAATTTATTATATAGGTTTACTCAGAATGCTTAACATAAGTGAAGAAAGTATGAGTGAATTCAAAGATAGATGTGATTAACTGATCCAGAATGCAGCCCAGTAATTGAACACATAAAAGCATTAAAATTCATGGAAAGAAAAGTTTAAACATAGATGTGATTGGAGATTTAGAAAGACTTTTTTATATATTAAGTTTAATATAATTCTAGTTAATGTGCAAATTGGTTACTTGGAGGGAACTTGACATATTATAAAATTCCACATTTGCATCACTGGTTTCCAGCAATTCACCTCCTAGGTATATAACTGTATTAGTCTGTTATCAGATGGCTGATAAAGGTATCCTTGAGACTGGGCAATTTACAAAAGAAAGAGGTTTAATTGGACTTGTAGTCCATGTGGCTAGGGAAGCCTCACAATCGTGGCAGAAAGCAAGGAGAAGCAAGTCACATCTTACATGGATGACAGCAGGCAAAGAGAGAGAGTTTGTGCAGGGGAACTCCTCTGCTTAAAACCATCAGATCTTGAGAGACTTACTCACTATCACAAAAACAGCATGGGAAAGACCTGCCCTCATAATACAATTACCTCCCATTGGGTCCCTCATACAACACGTGGGAATTCAAGATGAGATTTGGGTGGGGACACAGCCAAACCATATCATTCTACCCTGGCCCCTCCAACATCTCCTGTCCTCATATTTCAAAACCAATCATGTTTTCCCAACAGTCCCCCAAAGACTTAACTCATTTCAACATTAACTCAAAAGTCCACAGTGCAAAACCTCATCCAAGACAAGGAAATCTCTTCCACCTATGAGCCCATAAAATCAAAAGCAAGTTAGTTACTTCCTAGATACAGTTGGGGTACAGGCTTTGGGTAAATACAGCCAATCCAACTGGGAGAAATTGCCCAACATAAAGGGGCTACAGACCTCATGCAAGTCTAAAATCCAGTGGGACAGTTAAATCTTAAAACCCCAAAATAATCTACTTTGATTCTATGACTCACATCCAGGTCAGGCTCATGCAAGAGGTAGGTTCCCATGGTCTTGGGCAGCTCTGCCCTTGTGGCTTTGCAGGGTACAGCCTCCCTCCCAGCTGCTTTCACAGGCTGGCATAGAGTATCTGCAGCTTTTCCAGGTGCACAGTGCAAGCTGTCAGTGAATCTACCATTCTGGGGTCTGGAGGATTGTGGCCCTCTTCTCACAGCTCCATTAGGCAGTGCCCCAGTAGGGACTCTGCGTGGGGCCTCTGATCCCGTATTTTCCTTCCTCACTGCCCTAGCAGAGGTTTTCCATGAAAGCCTCTGCAGCAAACTTCTGCCTGGACATCCAGGAGTTTTCACATATCTTCTGAAATCTAGGTGGAGGTTCCCAAACCCCAGTTCTTGACTTCTGTGCACTCACAGGCTCAACACCACGTGCAAGCTGCCAAGTCTTGGGGCTTGCACCTTCTGAAGCCACGGCCTTAGCTCTACATTGGCCCCTTTCAGCTGTGGCTGGAGCTCATGGGATGCAGGGCACCAAGTCCCTAGCCTGCACACAGCATGAGGACCCTGGGCCTGGCCCAGGAAATCACATTTTTCTCCTAGGCCCTTAGGCCTGTGAGGAGAGGGGCTGCTATGGAGATCTCAGACATGCCCTGAAGACATTTTCCACATCATCTTTGGAATTAACATTCGACTCCTCATTACTTACGTAATTTTCTGCAGCCAGCTTGAATTTATCCTCAGAAAATGGGATTTTCTTTTCTATTGCATTGTCAGGCTGCAAATTTTCCAAACTTTTATGTTCTGCTTCCCTTATAAAACTGAATGTCTTTAACAGCACCCAACTCACTTCTTGAATGCTTTACTGCTTAGAAATTTCCTCTGCCAGATATCCTAAATCATCTCTCTCAAGTTCAAAGTTCCAAAAATCTCTAGGGCAGGGCAAAATGCTACCAGTCTCTTTGCTAAAACATAACAAGAGTTACATTTGCTCAAGGTCCAAACAAGTTCCTCATTTCCATCTGAGAGCCCCTCAGCCTGGACCTTATTGTCCATATCACTATCAACATTTTGGGCAAAGCCATTCAACAAGTATCTAGGAAGTTCTAAACTTTTCCACATTTTTATGTCTTCTTCTGAGCCCTCCAAACTGTTCCAATCTCTGCCTGTTACCCAGCGCCAAAGTTGCTTCCACATATTTTGGTATTTATTCAGCAATGTCTCACTTTACTGATACCAATTTACTGTATTAATTTATTTTCCCATTCCTGATAAAGGCATTCCAGAGACTAGACAATTGACCAAAGAAAGAGATTTAATTGGACTTACAGTTCCCCATGGCTGAGAATGCCTTACAATCACAGAGGAAGGCAAGGAGAAGCAAGTCACATCTTACATGGATGGCAGCAAGCAAAGAGAAAGAGCTTGTGCGGGGTAACTCCTCTGTTTAAAACCATCAGATCTCATGTGACTTATTCACTGTCATGAGAACAGCACAGGAAAGACTTGCCCCTATGATACAATTATCTCCCACAGAGTCCCTCCCATAACATGTGGGAATTTAAGATGAGATTTGGATGGGGACACAGCCAAGTCATATCAGTAACCTAGGGGAAACCTTTCACATATGCTAGAGGACGTACAGGAGTATATTCATTGAACAAGCAAGAGAAAAATCAACCCAAACTTTATCACTATTATAAATAATAAATTGTAATATTTAGAAGCAATGGAATATTATATAGCAGTGAAAATAAATGACTACAGCTACATTTGATGCGAAGAATGAATTTCCAAAGGATGTTAGGCAAAAAGCAAAATCTAAGAATATATACACAGTATTATTTCATTTATACAAATTAAGTATAGGCAATATTAAATAGTATATTGTTTAGATATACATAGTTATATAACAAGTCTATAAGAAAAAAGGAAATTGTTATGAAATTTCAGACAGTAGTTACGTTTGGGAAGAAAGAAGATGTAACGAGATTGCAGAAGGAGGAAAAATACACTGACTTGGGTGTTGATATCTAAGAAAAATTAGAGTTCTATTTCTTAATTCACAGGGCAACAACAGTGTTCACATTAGCATTTTTATTTAAGAATAACATAGAGTCTTCATATGTGTTTTTTGCATGACATGTTTCACCATTAAAAAGTTTGAAAGTGAAATTATGTGTGCAAACAATGAAACATTTTTGAAAATGGCTTACTTATTTTGTTTGATAATACAAAAGCTATGTAAAATATAGACCCATATTTTAAAATAAAACATGAACTGTGATCATCAAATAAGATATTTGTTATGGACTGAATTGCCTTCCCTTAAAATTCATATGTAAAAGCCTAACCCTTAACGTGACTATGTTCAGAAACAGGGACTTTAATTCAGGTCAACAATGTCAAAATGGTGGGGCACTAATGCAATAGTACTGGTTTCCTTATAAGAAAAGGAAGAAACATCAGCGAGTGTGCTCAATCTCCCCCACACCCGCATAAAGAGAAAAAGGCCATGCGAGGACTCAACGAGAAGGCAATTCAGGAAGAGAAGCCTCGCCAGAAACCAACCCTGATGGCACCTTGATCTAGGACTTCTGATCTCCAGAACTGTAAGAAAATTAATATCTGGTTTTTAAGGCACCCAGTCTGTAATATTTTGTTACTTAACCCCTAGGAGACTAATAACAACATTATATATAAAATCTGTTTGAAAAGTGTAACTTGTTTTATAAATGATATTGCCATTATTACTGGAATTGCTAATACTGGAAGTATTATTAATAGCCCTCAATTCACCACCTGATTTCAAGAGCAAAATAAACACATAGTGTGCACTATCTCTGTGCTATTAATGCTGATTAAAATAGCTACACCATCTACAGATCATAAAATTCTGTCCTAATACATTTAAAATAGAATAAATCTGAGCTAATACACTGAGAAAGAGGAAGAGAAAAACACAGGATATGCTTACTAACTGTGACAAATAAAGCATTATTTAATGACCTTGGTCACTTTTTCTTTATTCTTACTTTCAATTACTTATATGCCTTTAAAGTCTACCGAGTACTACTCATCTCTTGTTTTGCTACCCTAAATCTTTTTTAAAAATAATATTTCCTTATAAATCGCAACTTAGAGCAAATTATCCTGTCCTTCAAAAATCATATTTCAGGATTCCCTCTCTTGACCATAATGAGTAACTAAAACTGAACTAGCCTCATAAAGAGCTAGAAAACTGAACAAAATAAATGAAAAATAAACTCTGCCCAGAAATATTCACCCATAAACATAATCAACTATATCAAGGAAGTGTCACTGGAGGGTCCTGGCTCCCAGAGCTCCCAAGATGGTGGTGGGCCACTTCCAAAATGGCAGCGGGCCACTTCCAAGATGGTGGCAAGCCTCATGTTCTCTGACCTGGGGTTCTTGGCCTCACAGATTCCAAGGAATGGAATCTTGGGCCACACGGTGAGTGTTATATGGCTCTATTAGAAGCTGTGGGTCACAGAAGAGAACCGTGGAACCCAGTGACTAGTGTTCTAGTGTTCAGCTTGATTAGGATGAACCCTGGCACTTAGCCGTGCAGGAACAATGGCAGGCCTTTAGCCCAATCGGGAGTGGCAATGGGCACCTCACTGGATCAGGAGCACAGCGGACACCCTGCCCTATCTGGAGAGATGGAAATCAGCAGCGGGTCTGCGACATGGCAAACAGCAGTGTTGGACGGCAAGAGAAAGCTCAGCCCCAGCGGTAACAAAACACGACCAGAAGAGTGCAGTTGCAAGATTTAATAGAGTGAAACAGAGTGAAAACAGAGCTCCCATATAAGGGGAGGGGACCCAAAGGGGGTTGCCATTGCCCGCTCCAATCCCTGGGTTTATATCCTGATCCTTATCCCTCCACTGTGCTCTCAGGCAATAGATGATTGGCTATTTCTTCACCTCCTGTTTTTGCCTAATTAGCATTTTAGTGAGCTCTCTGATTGGTCGGGTGTGGGCTAAGTTGCAAGCCCCGGGTTTAAAAGTGGATGCAGTCACCTTCCCAGCTAGGCTTAGGGATTCTTAGTTGGCCTAGGAAATCCAGCTAGTCCTGTCTCTCAGAAAGTGCAGAAATAATAGAGAAAACATAGTCTTTTCAACAAGTGGTGATGGAATAACTGACATTCACGTCCAAAAATTTGAATCTTAACACAAACCTTACACACTTCACAAAAATTAACTCAAAACAGATCACAGATCTGAATATAAAACAGAAAACTATGAAACTTATAGAAGATAACACAGGACAAAGTCTAGATGACCAAGGGTTTAGATACAACCAAAGGCATAATACATGAAAAACAGAATTAATAAGCTGGACTTTACTAAAATTAAACATTTCTGTTCTAATAAAGACAATGTAAAGGGAGTTTCTAAAAAGTCACAAAATAGAATAAAATATTTGTAAGAGTCATGGCAGTAAAGGATTGTTATGCAAAATGTACAAAAAGTTGTTAAAACTCAACAATAAGAAAACAACCAACCTGATTTAAAAAATGGCCCAAGGGCTTGAACAGATATCTCATCAAATAAGCATATAAAAAGCTTATGAGAACATGCTCCCCATTATATGTTATCATGGAAATGTAAATTAAAATGACATGAGGTACCACTACTTGCCTATTAGAATGGCCAAAATCCAGAGCACTGACACCATCAAACGCTGGGGAGGATGTGAAACCAACAGAATCTGATGAAAATTTGAAATGGTATAGCCACTTTGAGAGAAGGTTGGCAGTCTCTAGCAAAACTAAACGTATCTTATGATTCAGCAATCATACTTGGTAATTACTCAAAGGAGTTGAAAATACATATCCAGACAAAAAACTACACACAGATGTTTACAGCAACTGTGTTTATAATTGCTAAAATGTAGAAGCAAACATATCCTTCAATAGGGAAATAGATAGATAAACTAGGTAAATCTAAACAATGGAATATTACTCACGCTAAATGGAAATGAACTATCAAGCCATAAAACAATATGCAGGAAACTTAAATGCATATTACTAAGAGAAACAAACCAATGCTGTACAGCATATGATTCTAACTATATGACACTCTGGAAAAGGCAAAAAAAATGAAGACAATAAAAAGACCAGTGTTTACCAGGGGTTAGAAGGGAGGGAGGGTAAACAGGCAGAGCACAGAGGATTTTTAGGGTAGTGAAATTATTCTGCATGGTACTTTAATGGTGGATGCATGCCATGATACGTTTTACAAAACCCACAGTACATACAACACCAAGAGTGAGCCACAGACTTTGAACTTGAGGTGATAATGATGTGTTCATTGTAGGTTCCTCAATTGTAGCAAATGGTCCACTGTAGTGGGAGATAATGCAAACGGGCAGGGTCGGGGAGAGGCTATGCATGTGGGAGGGCAGGGAGTATATGGAGAATCTCTGTACTGTCTGCTGCATTTTTCTGTGAACCTAAAACTGCTCTAGAAAATAGAGTATATATTAAAAAAAAAAAAAATAGACAAGAGATGGCACAGGACTTTGAGTCCTGAGAGCAAAAAACAAATAAAGTAAGCCCTACAATTGTCCAATTTTTTGATTGAATAATTTTTTCTTTTTCCCTTTTTTTTTTTTTTTTTTTGAGACAGAGTCTTGTTCTTGTCACCCAAGCTGGAATAGTGGTGCAATCTCAGTTCCCTTCAATCTCCACCTCCTGGGTTCAAGCAATTCTCCTGCCTCAGCCTCTCAAGTAGCTGTGACTACAGGCACCCACCACCATGCCCAACTGTTTTTTTGTATTTTCAGTAGAGACGGGGTTTCACCATGTTGGCCAGACTGGTCTCGAACTCCTGACTTCAGGTGATTCACCTGCCTCAGCCTCCCAAAGTGCTGAGATTACAGGAGTGAGTCACCGCGCATGGCCTGAATGATTTTTTCGAAGCACAGACAGGAAGGGAATTCACACAACCGTGATGGTCTTGCTAAATTGAAGGGATGAAGACTAGAGTTTAGATAAACTCAAGCAGATAGAATATAGGGCAAAATATTTGTCAGAAGGTACATTCACAGTGGAAGAATGACTACATCTGCATAGATATTCCCTTGACTTGTGGCCATTATTCGGAAATGTACATATGAAGGCTAGACTCTATGTGCTCAGAAAAAGAAACTATCAAGAAAACAATTACCAAGAATCTCTAGCAACATTTCCTAGAGCTTCCAAAGTATTGAAAAATGTTAGAGACCTGACAAAACAGATTGGAGAAACCTTGTTAAATACCTGGGACATTTAGTAGAGAGTCCAAAAATTCCTTTCTTCTAAGAAAAGAACTAATCTCCCTTAGGGGAAAGCTATTTTAGAGTTGTCCCATTAGTGCAAATACGCATGCACACACACACACACACACCAGACACTCACACACAGATCATCATCATCATCATTATCATCATCATCATCGCTCTAATACCAAAGTAAATTAATACTTGCCAGGAAAACCAACATTCCACATCCTTTAAAAGAAGATAATGAAATCAAAACATTAAATATTGCAGTATAAACAATGTCCAGCAACCAATATCACATGCAAGTGCTATGAACTGAATGTCTATGTGCCCTCCCCCACTTTATATGTTGAAACCCTAATCCTCAATGGGATGCTATTAGTAGGTAGAGCCTTTGCAAGGTAATTGGATCATAAAGGTGGAGCTCTCATGATGAGATTAGAGCCTTTCTAAGAAGAGACATAAGAGAGCTTGCCTTTTCTCTGTCTCTCTGTATGTGTGTGTACGTGGCATGCATGTCTTTTTCTCACTATGGACATGTGATGAAACAGCAAGAAAGTGCCCACATGAGAAAACCAGAAAGAAAGGCCACAGGAGAACATGACCATGCTGACACCCTGATGTACTTTCCAGCCTCCAGAACTGTGAGAAATAAATGTTTAAGCCATCTAGTCTATGGTGTTTTGTTTTAACAGCCGGAACTGACTAAAACAGAAGTGCAAGAAAGCAGAAATCTTGATCTAAAATTAGAAGGAAAAAGACAAATAGAAAAAAAGAAAAGAAAGAGACACTCATAGCTAACTACCATGAACATATTTAAGATATTAAAGAAAAACATTAGCATAATGAATGGAAATGTGGGAACTATAAAATATTAGAATTTCAACAACTGAAAAAATACATATCTGAGAAGAAAAACTTATTGGACAGGCCTGGAAACAGATAGGAAACTAACAGAACAAAAGATCAGTGAACTTAATGCCAGAAAAATAGAAACTACCCAAACTGAAACAAAAAGATGTTTTTAACCCTAAAAACAATAAGCAGAGCTTTAGCGTTCTTCATAATTATATCAACTAGTCCAATATACATGTGACTTCACCTACCTAAAAGAATGAGAATAAAAAATTATTTGAAGAAATAATGACCAAAAACTTTCCAAATATGATGAAAACTCTGAACTCAGAAATCCATGAAGATCAGTGTACCCTAAACAAGTAAAAAACATGCATACCACTAAGGCACACCATAATCAAAGTCCTGAAAGTCAATGATGAATGCATCATTATCTATTTATGCCCTTAGCCCATTTTCTGATGGGATTGTTTTTTTTCTTGATAATTTGTTTGAGTTCCTTGCAGATCCTTGATTTTAGTCCTTTATCAAATGTATAGATTGTGAAGATTTTCTCCCACTCTGTGGGCTGTTTACTCTACTGACTGTTCCTTTTGCTGTGCAGAAGCTCTTTAATTTAATTAAGTCACACCTATTT
Source organism: Theropithecus gelada (assembly GCF_003255815.1). NCBI lineage: Eukaryota > Metazoa > Chordata > Mammalia > Primates > Cercopithecidae > Theropithecus > Theropithecus gelada. Next base: position 134,108,847 of record NC_037670.1, read on the forward strand.
ATCTTTGTTTCTGTTGTATTTGCTTTTGGGTTTTCGGTCATTAAGTCTTTGCCTAAGCAAAGTCTAGAAGGGTTTTCCTGTTGTTGTCTTCTAGAACTTTTATAGTTTTAGATCTAGCTCTTAGATTTTAAGCCTTTGATCCATCTTGAGTTGATTTTTGTACAAAGTGAGAGATGAGGATCCAGTTTCATTCTCCTACATGTGGGTTGCCAATTATCCCAGCACCATTTGTTGAATAGGGTGTCCTTTCCCCACTTTATGTTTTTGTTTGCTTTGTCAAAGATCAGTTGGCTGTAAATGGATATAGTGAAAAGGGAACACTTCCACACTGCTGGTGGGAATTTAAACTAGTACAACAACTATGGAAAACAGCTTGGAGATTCCTTAAAGAGCCAAAAATAGAACTACCTTTTGATCCAGCAATCTCACTACTGGGTATCTACCCAGAGGAAAAGAAGTCATTATACAAAAAAGATACTTGCACACACATGTTTATGGAAGCACAATTTGCAGTTGCAAAAATATGGAACCAAATGCCCATCAATCGAGTGGATAAAGAAATTGTAGTATATATGGCATTCGCAGCAACTTGGATGGAACTAGGGCTACTATTCTAAGTGAAGTAACTCAGGAATAGAAAACTAAACATTATATTTTCTCACCCATAAGTGGAAACTAAGCTAAGAAAATGCAAAGGCATTAAGAATGCCACTCTATGGACTTTGGAGACTCATGGGAAAGGGTGGGAGGGAGGTACGGGATAAATTAGGTTCAGTGTATGCTGTTCAGGTGATGAGTGTGAGAAAATATCACAAATCACCACTAAAAACGTACTCATGCAACCAACTGCCACCTGTTCCCCCAGAACCCATGGAAATAAAAAAAATTAAAAATAGCCATAAAAAGACATATAACATATAGAATAGAGGAACAAAGAAAAGAACACCATAGATTTTTCGTCATAAGCGATGTAAACAAGATGATGAAATGACATGATAAAGTGCTAAATAGAAAAGAAATCAACCTAGAATTCCATATCTATTATATATAACCTTGAAAAGTGAAGGCAAAATAATGATACTTACCAACAAACAAAAGATGTAAAAATGTATTGCTGGCAGTAATGCACTACCTGAAATGTTACAGGAAACTCTACAGCCTGAGGTAAATAACTCTGGAAAGAATATCAAAGGAATACAAGGAAATAAAGAATACCAAAAATGTGAGTAAATATAAATTTTATTTTTACAATTTTAATTGTTAGTATATAATTGGTCACTTAAAACAAATAGAGTATTAGTGTATTCTGAAGTTTATGAAACACATAGAACTTAAACACCTGACAAAAATATCTACCCTGATCAATTAAAAAAAGAGATAACTGAATATAGCATCTAAAATAAAAGAGGAGACATAACAAATAGTAGAGAAATTAAAAGGAAAGTAATAGAATATTACAAACAAGTTTATGACAATAGAATCTATCTAGATAAAAGAGAAAAAAATCTTAAAAGACACACATTACCTACTGAAACAAGAAAAAAAAAGTCTTAGTCTTACAATTCTCTATCGATAAAATGAATTAATATTTAAGAAGCACCAGGTTTCACTAGTTAATTACACCAATTTTTTTATAATGAATATTGATCTTATGCAAACAATTTTAGAAAGAGGAAGGAATGAAGTCTAATTTTATGAGGCCTGCATTACCCTGATATGAAAACCAGAAGAAAAGGCATTACAATAAATCTACCAATAATATACCTCATAAGTATAGCCACAACATCCTGAACTAAACATTAGAAAAGTTAATCTTGGACCCTATAAAAAGATTCATGATCAAATGAATTTTATAACAGGAATTCATGGTTGATTTAACATCTGAAACACAGCCACATGTTGAGCTAGAAATGTTGAGTGATTAACCATGTTAAGTGATTAACCATGATCACAGATTCAAGGAAAAATATCGTATAATCATCTCAATAGGTAGAGCAATAACACTTGTAATAATTCACCTCTCATTGATGACTAGAAAAAGAAAAAACAAACCTCTTAGTAAAATACTAAGAGAAGGAAATTTATTCATATTGATAAGATTATTTATGAAAATCCTCAAAAGAATGCTTTTCACCTAAGATTGAGAACAAGACACAAATTTCTGCTTACACAGATTTGACTCAAAATTGTATTGAATGTCCTAGTTAGTTCAGTAAGGTAAAATAAATAAATACATATTTCAAAGAAAGAAATAAAACTGCCACTATTGGTAGGTACTATGACTGTTGTATTAGTCTGTTCTCATGCTGCTAATAAAGACATATCCAAGACTGGGTAATTTATAAAGGAAAAGAGATTTAATGGACTCACAGTTCCACATGGCTGGGGAGGCCTCACAATCATGGTGGAAGGTGGAGGAGGAGCAAAGTCATGTCTTACATGGTGGCAGGCAAGAGAGCTTGAGTAGGAGAACTCCCCTTTATAAAACCATCAGATCTTGTGAGACTTATTCACTATCATGAGAATAGCATGGGAAAGACCTGCCCCCATGATTATTCAATTACCCCTCACTGGGTCCCTCCCATGACATGTGGGAATTGTGGGAGCTACAAGTCAAGATGATATTTGGGTGAGGACACAGCCAAACCATATTAACTGTATATATTAGTGTGTGTGTGTGTATGTACACACACACACACAATTATATATTATTCTTCTACAGAAATAATATATATAACAGAGATTTTATATATACACAGATATATGTAGTCATATTATATATGTACTATATAGACTTTATATATGTATACTATACATAGATATTTATGTATAGTATAGATAAATAAATATATATCTGTATATATAATAGATATAGTATAAACAAAGTAATATTTTATATATATATATATGTACAAAATACTCAAGAACCCACAGAAAAGCTGCTAGGCAATATGTGAATTTAACAGTAACAGTATCTAGGTAAATATAAAACATTAATTATTTCTACAACTTGAAATAAATACTTAGAAAATCGATTTGTAAAATGCCATTTATAAATAGCATCAAAAAACATGAAATATCCAGGGACAAACTTAACAAAATATGTTGAAGACATACAGTTAAATTTGCCATGTATTGTGGAAGACATTTAAAAGGAAGTATTGGGTTGGTGCAAAAGTAATTGCAGTTTTGCCATTGAAAGTAATTGCAAAGATGGCAATTACTTTTGTACCAAACTATACATAAATGGAGAGAAAGACCATGTTAATGAATTAAAAAACTCAATAATGTTAGCCTGGCAAATCTCCCAAATTACTCTATAGAGTCAACACCATCTTAATCAAAGGCCCAGCAGAATTTTTGTTTTTAGAAACTGATGTACTGATTCTAAAATAGGTAGGATTTTAAAGGACATAGAATAGCTTATAGAATCTTAAAAAATAGAACAAGCTCAAAGACTAAAAACACCTTACCTCAAGAGTTCTTGTCAAGCTTGATTAATAGTGTAGTATTGAAGTTAGATATATAATTAGAATATCGAGCTTTATATCTAGATGTGTGTGTGTATATATATATATATATATATAAAAGACTATTCTGATGAAGCAGAATAGAACATATGAAAATAGTTCTATATATCAATAGGGAAAGTTTAGTCTTTCTAGAAATGGTGCTGGAAGAAATGTATTTTTTGTAAAAGTAAAGGCATCTTACCCATACCTTACAACATTCTCAAAAATTATTCACGAAAACTTTATAATTAAGTCACAGAATTAGGATAAGATTTTTAGGAATAAAATTAACATTAAATTAAAACATAAAACAATAACATTATCAGGAGAAAATTATTATAAAGCAATAATTTCTCAACCAGAATACAAAGTCACTAAGTATAGAAGAATATAATAATAAACTGGAGTATGCCAAAATTAAAAACAGCTGCTTTTCTAAAGATAATACCAGAAAATCATACAGCATAATGCTAAGTAGGATAAAATATTAACAATATGTGTAAGTTACAAAGTATTTCTGTAGAAAATATATAAAGAACTTTACTACTTAATAATAAAACAATACAATAAAAACTACACAAAATATTTGAACAAACACTTCACAATGGATGATATACAAATGACCTGTAAACACAGAAAAAGATGCTTGACTCATTATGAGTCATTAGAAAAATATAAATTAATTTAGGACAACACAAAGGGGAAAATGTGTAATTTGCAATTTCATGATTTCATAAATAGGAGCTTTTCTATAGAAGTCTATCCATTCTGGTGGAACAGGTCAGGACTTACTAAATGTACCTAAGGAGGTATCTCAAGCTAATATGAGAAGTGAAGGCAGAAATTGCATAACTGGCAACCAGCAAAAACTAATTCTGTCTGCATTATTAACTATAGTTATTCTGTACATGACATCCCCAGAACTTTTTCATCTTATAGCTGAAGTTTATACCCTTTGATCAATGCCTCCCCATTTCATCTATTCCTCAGCCTCATTGATGGATAGATAAATAGATAGATAGATATAGATAAATGGATAGACAGTGATAGATAGATAGATAGAATCCCAAGTATATCTGCTAGTCTCACTTTATCAACATGTTTAAATTTAAAGGCTAACTTCTTCAGCTACCGTATTCTCTGCAAGTATAGAATTTCTTTCATTAAAGTTAACCATTCACAATGACATTTTTATAATATAGGTTACCATGTATTCCACTTTTGCTAATGAAGTATCTGGTTAACTAACCAAAACATATTAATAAACATGGTCAAAAATATGGAAAACCCTTTAATTAAACCCAGATCTTAAAGAATGAAAGCAAATTGTAAATATAATGATGGGGGTGATTTGAGATTTACAGAATACTTTGAACACTTGGAAGACTGGCACCTTACCTTACATCCATATCAGTGTTTATCATTATGGGCATTGGAAATGATATATATTTCCTATTGAAATATATTTCCTATTGAAATATTTCCTATTCCTAGGGCATAGCTAGGCAAGTACAAAATTCATATAGTAAGTAATCAAGAGGGCAGAATGGAACTCTCCGGCTCAAGCCAAAGCATATATTCACAGGCAGAAATTCTTATTCCCCCGGGGAGGGGAGCCTCAGCTCTGCTCTTAAGGACTCTGAGCTAATTAAATCAGGCCCATGGAGAGAGGCTAGGTTAATCTTTCTTACTTAAAGTCAGCTGATTATGAACTGTATTCAAATCTATAAAATGCCTTCTCAGTAGGTAAATAATAAGTGAGGCTGGAGCCTAACCAACTTGATCCACAAAATTTACATTCACATCCTACCCCTTTTCACTTTAGCACCCATGCAAAAATCTTCTTAATCCACGTTAATCTCTAAATAAAGATAACAACAGTGTCATAATTCTGCCTAATATAGTATGAATATCTTGCGTACAACTAAAAAACATGAGGCAATGATGCAAAGACCTTGAGTAATGTCCACTATTCTCTGATGATATTCAGTAATTCAAATGCTGTAATATAAAGTTAGCTATCATTTGTATATTTTATGACAAAGGAATAAGAGAGGATAGAAAACAAAAATATTTAGCTTATATATGCAAACATATTAGGATTCTTCAGCGAAACAGAACCAATGGGATAAGGAGAGAAAGAGAGAGAGAAAGAGAGAGAGAGAGAGAACTTAAATAATTGGTTCATGTGATTGCAGAGCTTGGTAAGTCCAAAATCTGATGGGGTAGGCTGGAAGCCTGAAGACCCAGGGAAGAGTTGCAGTTCAAATCCAAAGGCACTCTACTGATAGAATTCCTTTTAGCTCTTGGGGTGGTTACACTTTGGTGTATTAAGGCTTTCAACTCATTGAATTAACCCCACTCACATTATGGAGAGTAAACTGTTTTGCTCAAAGTTCACCAACTTAAATGTTAAGCTCATCTAAAAAAAATTGTCACAGAAATATTCAATATAATGTCTGACTAAATAGGTGAGCATTGTGACCCAGTCAAATCTACATATAAAATTAACCATCAGACATACTATTACAGTCCTCATTTTTGCAACTGACCACATAATCATAGCTGGTATTTAGAACTTCTTCTACTACCCATTCAATATCCTCTTTGCTCTCAGAAATCAATATACTTAGTTGTTGTTATTTGCCTGACAGGGTGGCTCAAACTTCATTCCTGAAGGGTCTGAACCGTTAAAAGTTTTGTCTGAATTGGGTTTTTGTAGTTCTCCATTGATTTAATCACAGAATATGATAATCTTAAGAGATGCCTTACGGAATATCCTGTATCCCAGACACACTGTTTCTCACTTCCATTCTATGGCAGTAACGCAATTTCCTCTTGGTATTCAGCACCAATCCACATAGCCAATTTAGTAATCCCCTTCTTTGCTTATTGTTTCAGAGGAATGAAACCCAAAGTTACTGGATGGCAGTCTAAGCTTTCAGTTCAATGGCCATTGTTGTTTCTCCAAAATTTTTAAACCATCAGATGTTAAGGTGATGAAACAGAAAGTATCAATTTTGCTAACAGATCACTAGGGGTAAAAGTTTGTGGAGTCACTCTCATTTCCACCCCTTGATTCCTGGACCATAATCCTGGCTACAAGAAAAAAAGCACTATTATATTGGATGCTGATTTAGATTATATAGAGTATCTTGGAGGATATTTTTCCAGCCTCACTAAGCATTGTTCCTTAGATGGTGTTTTAAATGTCTTCAAAGGCCATTCCACTGTTTTGCCAAACTAACTGCTTCTGGATGATAAGGAACATAGTAAGACTAGTAATTTTATAAACATGGTCCCATTGCTACATTTTACTTGCTGTTAAGTGAGTTTCTTGATCAGAAGCAATTAATACTGTGTTGAATACCATAAAGGCAGATAAGGGATTTTGTAAACTCGTGGCTAGTTTTGGCAGGAACATCTTGTAAATGAAAATAAAGATCCATATTCAGACTAAGTGTCTTTTCCAGTAAAGACAAAGTGTTGCACCTGTCATGATGAAAGTGATCCAATGTAATCAACCTGTCTTTTGGCTCCACGGAATGGTTCCATATCAAGGACTCAGTATTGTTCTCTACCTCTGGCAGATTGGACAGTAAACAGTAGCTGTGGCCAGGTTGACAATGGGAGTGGAAGTTCAATTCCTTAACCCAGCACAACCTCCATCCCTACTGCCATGGTCACTTTCTTTATTAACCTGTTGGACAATGGCAGGAGGGGCTGGGGAAAGAGGCTGACTAGTACCAGCAGAAAAGATTTCTTATCCACTTGTTTAATTAAATCTGCTCTTCTGAGATCACCCTTTTATGAGAATTCGCACAGGACAAAATAATTTTCATTATTCGTCCATTCAGGGAAGTCTATAAACATACTTTTTCCCACACTATCTTGCAACCAGTTTTTCAATTGTGCTCCTTCCAAATCCCTGACCACCTAGTCAAATAATTGATCAGAGCTTGGGAGTTAATATAGACTCTTACTTCTGACTGTTTTTTGCTTCCTAGGAAAATAAACAGTCCAGAATACTGCTTGAAGTTCTACCCCCTGGGAAGATTCTCCTTTATCACTGTTTTTCAGGAATGTTATAGACAGGGCCTTTAGTGCTACAGCTGTCCATTTTTATGTGGTACCTGCACATCAAGCAGAACCAATCATAAATCAGGCCTCAGTTTTCCCTTCCTAGTCAACTGGTCACAGGAAATTATTTACGTGGGCATAGGAGTGAGCTTAGAGATAAAAGGTAGTGTAACAGGCGTAGAGGTCATGGGTATTTGGACCATTTTCTCATACAATTCCTTTATGCTATCAGGATCTGCTCAGACCTGATTGTATATACCACTTTTATTTCATACTAGAGTTCTGCTGTGCACACCCAACATTATGGTTTACTGGGTCAGTTTGTATTAGTTCATGATAGGCAGCTCAGGTCATATGGTAACTTGGCAGCCTAGAGTTAAATGTTCAGTCTCTACTAAGTCCCATTAGCAAGCCAAAGAGGCGTTTCTCAAGAAAGCTGTTATCCACAGAGGACAGCAAAGTTTTGTTCGAAAATCATTAGGAACTGCCCTAGGATTCACTGATAGGGAACTGTCAAAGACTCCAAAGAACATCTCTATCTGCATATGACACTGCAAGATGTTTGTTGGATTATATGGACCAAGTGTCAGGGTAGCTTTCCCAGAAGTCCAGACATTTTGCAGAGCCTTCTTTTGTTCTGGGCCCTACTTAAAACTCAAATAAGGAATATGTTGCCAACAAAAAAAATCCAAAAAGGCCAACTAGGTGTTGTGCTCTTTTTCGGTTGTAGAAGAGGCCAAATGTGACAACTATCCTTAAGTGTACAAGGAACATCTCAACATGTTTCACACCTCTGGACCCCTAAAAATATGTCTATAATACTTGCTATTTCTTGCTTACCAGTTCTAACCAGAATAATGTTATCAATGTAATGCATTGATAATATTATTTCTTTTTTGCCTATTGTTTCAGAGGCGTGAAACTCAAAGTTACTGGATGGCAGTCTACACTTTGTTTTGTGATGTTTTGTGGAAGGCAGAAGTGATTGTGTCCCTATGGACTAAATTATGACATAGGGTTGGAGAATTTATATTACTGGCATTAAGAGCTCAAAACAAACTGATTTCTGGCGGTCTTTCATAACAAGGATAAAGGAAAAGCATTTGCCTGAACAATAGCTGCATATCAGGGACCAGAGAATGCCTTAATTTGCTCAAACAATGAAAGCATGTCTGGAACAACAGCTGCAACTGGAGTCACCACTTGATTAAGTTAATCTATTGTCATTCTCCAAGACTTATCTCTTTTTTGCACAAGCTAGATAGATTAGTTGAATGCGGATGTGGTGGGAATCACAACCCCTACATTTTTCAAGTTCCTTGATAGTGGCATCAATCTCTGAAATCTCTTTAGAAATGTAGCATTGCTTTTTCTTTACTATTTTTGTACATAAAGGTAGTTTGATTGTATTCCATGTGGCCACTACCACCATGATAGCTTTCATTCCACAGGTCAGGGAACCAATGTGGATATTCTGCCATTTGCTAAGTACAACTGTAACAATGATGCAGTCTAAAATGGGGAAATAACCAAAAATATGTTCAGGAACCCACTGCATCTATGGTGAGACAGGTGCTGTAAAACTGTTTTGATCACCGGACCTTCATAAGCCTCTAAGGTCTACCACTCTGCTTGACCACAATAACGTTTTGGATCTCTAGAAATTAGTATCAGTTCAGAGTCAGTGTCAGTAATCTAGGAAAAGTATGATTATTTCTTTTTTCCCAATACACTGTCATCTTGGTAAATGGTCATGCGTCCCTTAAAGGAAGGTATGAAGAAAGAATACCAGAGTAGATTGTTTACAACTTCATGGGATTCTCTCTCAAGGGGATATAGCCTCTCCTTTATTCAAGGAGTTTTGTGTCTCTGCAAATTTCCTCAAGTCTAGAAATTTATTGAGTGGTCCTGACTCCTGTTTTTATCATACAAATTAGTCCTCTGTTCACTTGACCTAGAACTATCCCCTTTACACAGAACTAGTGGACTACCTATCTATTTCATTTGTAGGAACACCATGATTAACCACCCAACACCACAGGTCTCCGCAAATCAGATTAAGGATTACTGCTGTGACTTCACTGTCCATTATGACATCATGCCCACTTTGACTTTGAAGATCTTAGTTTAATTTGAATATTTTGGTCTTGCCTCCGTAGGATACCATTATGCCATTGTATTTAGAAATTCTAGTTTGGCAATAAGCATTCCCACTGCAATTTCTGACCTACAGACACAAGTGATCACAGATAACTTAAAGATGCTTAGTTGCCCTCAAAAATTCATTTCTCACAGTCGTGGGAAAAATTCTGGGCCTTCCCAGAGTGAATGAGTGGGTCTTCCATAATAAATCCACTCAACATTTAAATCTCCTTAAGCTTTTGTATTCCTTTCTCTATATTATACCAAATCAGTTCTGGCATTTCAATCTCATTTGGTGTAAATCACCTTTGGATTCATGTTTCAGCCAACCAACTAAACTGTCAGGGTTCTTTCTAGCTCCTTGAAATAAAACTTGAGGGTTGGGCACGGTGGCTCATGCCTGTAATCTCAGCACTTTGGGAGGCTGAGGCAGGCAGATTGTTTGAGGTCAGAAGTTCAAGAGCAGTTTGGCCACCCATAGTGAAACCTTGTCTCTACCAAAAATAAAAAATTATGCTTGTGTGGTAGTGTGTGCTTGTAATC